>NC_064859.1:28018956-28048956 GCF_024139225.1 Suncus etruscus
TTAATAATTTGTGTCCCAACCTTGACCAAAATACATGACTTAAAATTTAAGGACAACAAATTAAAAGACTCTGGGAGTAATGATTCAGGAATATTTCTGAATAAGATATATTCACATAAAGACCTTTTCTCTTTGCCAACATCTCTATAACTACTAAGAACTTGGGAGCATGAAAACAAAATATCTCAGTAAAAACCAAACCAGAATTGAATATTTACCCACTGCAATTTAATCTGAAGAGATGTTCTTCGAGAATTAGGGTTTGGTAGAATCCCACAAAACCCAGCAACGTTTTTAACTCAAATGATGCCCTGTCCTCACTTCACCTCCCAATATCAGATTTGTGGGGGTGTAAGTGAATTTCTTGATGTTAAATTTCATTCCAGTGGATGTCAAAATTTAATTTTTAAATAGAATTGAACGCTTTAATTGTGGTTGAAATAATGCTTTATTTTTAATTATAGGTTGTCTTCTCAATAATTTAGTGGTACAAGTTTATATATTCCAGAAAATATGCTTCTCTAAGCATGAAGAAAAGCTCTGAAAAAGTGAACTTATAAAATTATGTTAGTTATTAGTAGGCTGAAGAAAATGTTTTACTAATCTTTAATAGTAAAATAATAGAGCAAACATTTGAGGATACTTTATATAATTAATGGAGTAGAACTAAGCATACCACACAAGCTTCCAAGAAGTTCACAGAATGCTCTGCAGAAATAAGCAATACAAAAGTTAAGCACTTTAGAGAAATCATGCAGAAAGAACTATATGTACCACATCCAAGATAATGACCAAATATCTTCATAATCATCTCATCTGGTAATCTTTTCCACAGCTCGGACTGTACCAGACCATTCTTAGCCATCATCCACCATATAAGCAAACAAAACTAATTTCAGTCCAACTGCTTGTGAAATGAGAACTGAATGTAAATAAATATGATGGGGTTTTCTTGCCCATCCAAAAGGCACAATATGTCTGCAAGTTTAAGAATGAATAAGAAAGGGGTGACACACTTTTAAAGTGGATTTCCAAGGGAAAATGGGCGGTGGTGTTTTGGACCATAAGAAGAACCCACACAAGCTGATCTCATGCATAAGAGGATCCAAATTAAAATCAGAACCATGCCTTGTAGAACAACAAACTCAAAGCAAAGCATGATTTTTTAAAATAATAGTCCTTAGAGAAAATTAATTTTAATTGTGTTAAATATTCATTTGTTTAAGAAACAGACTTTTCTGTCTAAATTGTTGGTAAACCAAATGTTCAATTCTAAGAGACATTTCTACATCCCTTTGTAATTCTTTTAAAACTGTTGATATCTGGGGTTGTCCAAACTCAGAAGATTTTAATACAGTTGTGGATTGAGCTGTTATGATTTTAATTAAACTTGAAAAGTAGCATATTAAAAGCAGATCTATCCAAAGATACAATGAAACAAAAGGGATAGGCTTAAAACAATTTTAATAATTAGTGTTTTGTGGTTTCTCTTCAAATACCAAAAGAGACTGAATTGGAGTGAGAGAATATTGTGAAGTTAATAAACCTCCAGAGGGGCAAAAACACCTCTATTTTCAATACTTAAGTATTAAGGGAAGGCAAACCTTTAGTTAAGTAATATTCATAATGCTACCCTCAGTTCTATTAAAGGTAAGGAAATTGGTGACATCCCAGGGAATTCTATAGCAATATAAAATTTTGTGCCCAGTACAATTTTTTGAACCCAGTATAAAAATTTTAGAAATAAATTCATTTAGGAATAGACTTTTCTCAAAATATATGTATAGTAACTTGTAGAAAAAATGCTTGACATATTCTTAACTATTAGAAGTCTTGAGAGGTTACCATCAATTTCAAAATAACTACAATATAAAAACATGGTGAAACAAAAAAGCTTAATGTGCCTATTTAACTTTCTTCTTCTGAGCTCTAATTTAAACAAGTTGCACACATAAGTGATGCTATATGCATAGGGTTTTACATTAAATTTGCAATGTCAAGTTTGTTTATAAAAATCATATTTTAACTGCTGGCCCCTGGGGCTCTGTTCTGGGCAGTTACAAGCCCAGCCAGTTGGATTTTGATTTTTAAAGAGACAGCTCTCATTTCCATAAACTTTCAATGGAGAGATTTTAGGCCTTGGAACAGAAATCTTGGTTTATGCTTTCTGTGGCCTTGCAAACTTACATTAAGTTTATTTACTTAGCACAGAAAGTGCACTCCTGTTTGCCATGGCTGGCAGGTGGCCATTGCCAGTCCTTGGGAGGCCTGCAAAGTTTTTACTATTCTTTTCTTCTTTTATTATTTTTTTCTGCCTGGCCACCACTACTGTGAAAAAAAAAAATTCCCATCAGACTTTTGAGAGCATTTACGACGTTTTTGTCCCAATTTGAAACTTTTAACTGCTTTCATAAACCTAGTGGTCTTATAGTAGTTAATAAAGGGCAGAAATCTTTATAGTATTTTCCACTATGGTTGAAATCAAGGTTGCTCTAATTTATGCCTTACTATAACAATGCTTATAAACAGTGGCAGAACCAAAAATCTCCCATTCCTGGATTTTCTGCCACTACAAGAAAAATGTGGTGACTTTGTCAATGTTTATGAGAAATAATTGCATACATTTGTTTTGCCTTTCATTCAACTGTGTCAACATATCATAGTTTTTGTTTTGGTTTTACCACAGACCTTTAACTTGACCTTTCTCTTCATTTCTCCATCCTCTTATCCCCACTTTTAGCTTACGAGCACCAAAACAAAAAGTAAATGTGATGATTATGAGGTTCTAGAAATGCATTGTAGCTGGACTTCCTAGATAAGATTTTTATTAAGGAGCTAAGCATTTGTGCCAAGAACACTGCATTTCTCTACTGCATCTAAAATGTCAGTATTGATTGGAGAACAAATGATCATGACTCTCACAGCTCATTACTTAAGCTCCATCCAGGAAGCACTGATGTTTGCAATGTGACTTACACTTTTATAAACTTGATTATTTGATATAAAATAAATGATTTGGTGCAACTCAGCAGAGCAAGGTTTTAGCTTGGGTTGACCCAGGAAATGTTTGAATGGAGATCAGGCTGCCATCCATAACTATTGCTCTGCCATCTCTCTTCTCTGTGTGCCTCTTCTAAAGTCCCCAGAAAGACCTCAATTAACTTATGATACTACCATTTACAGGGCATTCCGTGAGCAAAGAAAAATAGACATTTGTATGACAACTTCTACTCACAGAGCTATGTGATATTTTCATAATTGTAAGTGGCGAAACTATCTGAGGTACCATCTGTGATTATTCATCTCATAACATATATTGTGAGATATCAAAGCAGCATTTAGAATTATAGTTGTAGAGGGATGGCAGAAAGGGATCCATCTATCGTTGCTTTCTGGAATATTGTTCTTCAGTAGAGATTAGTATTTATCATTTGAAAATATCGAGATAAATGAGAAGTGAATTAAGTAAGAAAGAGAAAGAATATTACCAGGTAAGATAGCTACTTTTATATTTGGAATACAAATAATTTATACAGGAAAACTGACTAAAGAAAACTTCGACTTAATTAACACTTAGGCTTTGTGAATACTATGGTAGGTGCCAAAAAGAAAGACACAGACAGGCCATGGGAGACAGGAGTAGAGCAGTTATTTTGGTTCTAAAATGACACTAGAACTTGGTGAGTTTGAATGGTTTTAAAGACATTATATCAACAGTAAAACTAAGCCCTGAAGTTCAATAACATTATAACACAGTCAATAATAAAAGATTAATTAAAATTTTACACAATAGGAGCTAAAACATGTAAAGGCATTAATATTAAATATCACAATCAATATTATCAATGCCGGGGCCAGACCAGTAGCGCGAACAGTAAGGCGTCTGCCTTGCCCGCACTAGCTTAGGACAGACTGCGGTCGAATCCCCCTGTGTCCCATATGGTCCCCCAAGCCAGGAGTGATTTCTGAGCACATAGCCAGGAGTAACCCCTGAGTGTCACTGGGTGTGGCCCAGAAACTATATATATATATATATATATATATATATGTGTGTGTGTGTGTGTGTGTGTGTGTGTGTGTATACATATATATATGCCATCATTTTCAGCTTCAACTGATACTCTTTGATAAGAGGTTTTCATGAAGTGCCTATTTACCAATAACCCCAAGATAGCTTTCATTTAAAATATAAATAATATACATAACATTTTATCTTCACCCATTCAAAGAGTCTAGTCTAAGACTTTTTTGAGTGAAAATTTATATATTTTTGTCTTGTGTCCAGTCTTCTTCTTGATAGTCCTTAATTATTTCTCTTTTTTTTTCACACAAATGGTGGTATTCAGAGCTTATACTTGGTAGTTCTTGAAGATTATATGTAGTGCTGAGAATTAAACCCTGTCAACTACATGCAAGGCAACTTTTGTACTTGTCATACTACTTGGTCTATCTCTTACTTATGGAGGAAAATATTTATTTTTGGTTGTAGTTTTGTGAGATAGTGTAGTAATAGCATGTTAGATAGTTAAGATATTTCTTGGGTATACTTCATTTTTCCCAGATTTTGATAAAAATCATAAGATAGAAAAGTTTGGTATTGGACTGTACTGGTAATACAGAGGATTGAGTATTTGCCTGAGATATAAATGATCTAAATTTGATCCTCAGAACCCTATATGGTCCTTCAAACCCTATGAGAAATGATCACTGAGTGAAAAATCAGGAGTAAGCCCTGAGCACAATGGCATATGGTGGGGCCAGAGCAATAGCATAGCAGTAGGGCATTTGCCTTGGAGAGACAGCATAGCGGTAGGGCTTTTGCCTTGCATGCGGACTACCCAGGACAGACCAGGGTTCAATCCCTGAGCTTTCTAGGAGTGATTTTTGAGCACAGAGCCAAGAGTAACCCCTGAGCACTGACTATATCTCCCCCTACCAAATAAAGACAAAAAGGCTTTTATTATCTCAAATTTTTTGAGTCATGCAATTTTTTCGATATCTTAACTTTCATTGTCCAAAAGCCATCAAAATGTCTATTTAAGTGCATAAATAAATACTTTTAACTTTTTTGTCTTGAGAGGCCACACTCAGCTATGTTTAGGTCTTATTACTGGCTCTGCACGGAGGAATCAATCCTAATGGCATTGCAGAGGGTCATATTTGGTGGAAGGCAATTCATCATAGGCAAGGAAAGCAGCTTACTCTGGTTCACAACACACACTCTCTCTCTTCTCTCTCTCTTTCTCTCTCTCTCAAGACCCAAGGAAAATATTAAATATTTCCTGTAATTACTTTCTTTTACTTTTTTAAGGGCCCTTTTCATGGTCTCCTACACTAATGATCTCTACACCTGTACATTTGCAACCAACCTCTATCTATCACAATGCTTTGCAATAATGAAAGTAATTCTAAATAATTCATTTGTGATTTACAAGGCATTAAAAATAAACTATTTTAAATATATAATCTTCACAATTCTCCTAAAGTGATGCTATTTTTCTCACTTTGGGGTCAAGAAATGTACAGCTAAGGGATACTAAGAAATAATCTATCTATAAACACCCATTTAATACCTATCTATTCTATCAAAAAACTGAGTACAGTTCATTGTATCTCAAAATTGCTTGATCTAAAAGTAGTAAAAAAATAATAGTTAACTTCCTTACTACTAGTGGCTATATAAATTTTTCAAATGTTATTTTTTATTCTCTACACATAATTTAGATAGTTCTTCAATTTCTGCACAAGAAAGTCATGAAAAACGCTTCGTAGTTTGCCATGAATTAACTTTTCCAACCACCTTTCTTGCCAATCACTGTGTTATTCAAAAATCGAGCCATCCCTATCTAAGTTCTTGTTAACTTTCAAACAAGTTAAAATCCTTTCTGCTTAAGAAGATAACATCTCTTACCCACACATTCTCATTTGCTGGTCATTTTGTCAGTAACGTTTTCTACTATCTGAAAATTAAAGATTTTTTTAATATTTTAGTTTTTTAAATATTTATTTAAGCACCACGATTACAAACATGTTTGTAGATGAGTTTCAGTTAAATAAAGGAACATCAACATCACCAGTGCAACATTCCCACCACCAAAAACACCCCATCTCTTTTTTCCCTTCACCTCCTGCCTGTATTTGAGACAGGCATTCTATTTCTCTCACTCACTACCATTGTCATGATTATTGTTAGTGTAGTTATTTCTCTAACTAAACTCACCACTCTTTGGGCTAAGCTTCCTTTTGTGGACCAGACCTTGCAATCCTCATCTCTATTGTCTCTGGGTGTTATTACAATATTTTTCTTAAGTTTCACAGAAGAGTGAGACTATTCTGTGTCTATCTCTCTCCCTCTGACTTATTTTACTCAGTACAATAGCTTCCATGTCCATCCATGTATATGTTTTTATGAGATATGTGATTTATTATTTGTTTCTCCATTGTACAATGTATTTGTCAAATGACTATGCTGTATTTTTTATTCTTTTAACACTGTCGTATATTCTTAGATATATAGTAACATATCAGGTCATATCATTCTTCTAACCAAATTCTCTAGAAAAATCCATCATACTTAGAATAAAAACAGAAAGTTAACGTAACCTGTGTACTCTGGCACTATTTTCTCTACCATCAACTATACTTTTTGTATCACTCTATCTCCATATTTAGTCTAATAATCTCCCAGAAATTTATTTTATGTTTATAGCCCCTTCAGCAATTATTAGGAACCTGGAAATACTAGGGTTCAGCTTAGTTAAGGCTGAACGTTCAGTGATTGGGTCAGTGCTGTGGAGCTGCTCAAGCAGTTAGGGGACTTTAGAAAAGATTCATGGTGCTCAGAGAAGAGGAGACAAATCAGGCGTGCTTTGCAGATCTTTGAGATCTCAAAGCCCCCCTTTCTCTTTCTCAGTCTATCTCACTCACACACAGTCATGCACACACACACACTGCTAGGTATCTCATTTTTTGTTTTTAATTTAAATAAATAATTTATTTAAACAATGTGGTTTCAAGGTTGTTCATGATTGAGATTCAATTATACAATTTACACCCTCTTTACCAGTGCCATTTCCTACCACTAATGTCCCAGCTTTCAACCCCCCTTTGTACCTCTAGGGAAACATTTTGCTTCTCTCTTTCTCATAGTGACAATGACAATCATCAGTGCTCCACTATTTGTGGCAAGCTTCAACAAAGATAGTCTCTATTTTCTCTGCATATTATTGCCATACTTCTAGTTATTGCTTAAACAGACCAACAAGACTAATATAAAGCCTTAAGGTTTATAGTTTTCTATACCTAGAAGAACGCCCAGAGATCTATGAATGTTTCCCTCATTTCAGATTGATATCTGTCAAATGTAAGCTCCTCAGATAAAACTTCCTTCACCATCTACAAAAAACATAAATATAGGGCCAGAGAGATAACACAAGGCTGTATGCAGCTAACCCCAGTGGATCCCTGATACCTCATGGTTCCCCAAATATTTCTGGGCAAAGTCCTTTTTTCATACTCTGAGAACCCAATCATTCTTATTATACTTTATTTTTATATTTTTTTGGGGGGGTCACACCTGGCAGCGCTCAGGGGTTACTCCTGGCTCTACACTCAGAAATCGCTCCTAGCAGGCTTGGGGAACCATATGGGATGCCGGGATTCGAACCACAGAACTTCTGCATGAAAGGCAATCTCCCTACCTACATGCTATCTCTTCGGCCCTGAATTATTCTTACTCAATTGTTTCTATTTATCTCCAAATGCCATTGTCATCTGTTCACTTATTTTGAGTATTTTTCCATCTTCTGTTCATTTATTTTAAGGTTCTTTTTCAATATCTTCTGCTGAATAAAGGTGTTATGCAGCCCATCTTCTAGCCCACTGATTCTGTCCTCAGCAGTTGTTACTCTGCTATAAGGCTTTCCACTAAAGTTTTTATTTCACCTACCAAGATTTTCAGTCCTTTATTTGTGTTTTAAGTTTTCTCATTTCTATTCTCATATCCTCTTGCATCTTGCGGGCTTTTCCCCCCATAGTTTCTTTGAGTTCTTTGAACAAACTTAACATTTCCTCCATAAGTCCTGATCAGAGAGGCTATATAGGTGGCTCATGCGAGTTGGGACTTCAGAACTACCACCTTCATTCACAAATGTGGTGGGGTTCTACATTGCTTTCTCATTATGACCTTTGTAGTGTTGTGCTTTTTATGTATTGTGGTGAGACTCATTAAGTAGAAGAAATTCACTGCTGCAGAATGAAGTGGAGAGGATCATACTTTTATCTGGAAACACTCACCTCAGTTCAGTGCAAAATGGTGCTTTTTTAGTTCACAGCCCACAGCTGCTCCCACCACTACAGATTAACAATTCTTTTCTTCTCATGAACACTTTCTTGTCTAACATCTATATATTTTTTAACAAATACTGGTTAACATAAATATTAGGAATATATTCTGGGTTCTCTTATTATTTTTCAAAATTCTTACATATAGAAAAGTTGATATTTATCTATGATACCTGACTTCCAAAAGGTCAAGAAGAATAATTTGTGGCTCTGAGATTTACAAAGGATTAATTGACTTAAACATTTTTCTGACAGTTTTAGATGACAATGCCAGCTTCATTTCATTTAGAAAGTAAGGATTAAGGATTACTGGCAGAGAAGATAATTTCTGTATAGAAAGTGCTCCTGAGCAAATAAGGAAAATTTTCCTTCTATCTTGAAATGACATTAACAACAACTTATAATTTAAGACTTTTGTGACAGGAAGAGTATCAAGTTGCTGAAATATAGCATTTCAAAAAAAAATTAGGGCTTGATATTTTACAACCCTCGTAAATTTATGTCTTACCTCATTATATTGTATTAACATTCTTTTACCATTGAATTGACTTTTTAATTTTTTTTCGGGCCACACCCGTTTGATGCTCAGGGGTTACTCCTGGCTAAGCACTGAGAAATTGCCCCTGGCTTGGGGGGACCATATGGGACGCCTGGGGATCAAACAGCAGTCCTTCCTTGGCTAGCGCTTGCAAGGCAGACACTTTACCTCTAGTGCCACCTCGCCGGCTCTGACATTTTAATTTTTTGAAGGATGTAAAACTATCTTTTTGTAAGAACAGATATATGTCAATATCTCATAACTTTTCTCTAAAACTTACTCAATGTGTTAAATATGTCTTGAGTCTCTTCGGGATTCTTTTAATTTTAATTTATTTATTGTTTGGTTAATTTGGGGGACACATATTGTATGACTCAGCACTTACTCCTGGCTCTGCATTTAAAGGTCACTCTTGGTAATGCTTAGGGGAGTATATAGCTGGTATGAGTCAAAGCCAGGGTGTCTGTATGCAAGACAAGCATCCTACCCATTATACTATCTTATGCCCTATTTGCAGTATTATTTATTAAAATTTTTATTTAAAACACTATGGTTACAAGATTGTTCATACTACAGGTTTTTTTTTAGAGATAAGTTTGTTCATAATTGAGTTACAGTCATACAATATACAGCAACCTTCCTTAGTGTTCATTTCCCTCCACCAGTTTTCTTTCATCTCCTGATACCCTCTTTTTTCTCTCCCACCACTTTTCTGCTTTTGGGGAAGGCATTTTACTTAATTCTTTCTCTCTCTTCTTTTTTGACACTATAGTTTACTCTACTGTTAATTAAGGTGTGGCATGCATGTTACTTTCATAGTACATCCTTCTCTAATATAACTTCACTTTTGTATTATCTTTACAACATTGTTGAAAGTAAAGGAGAGTATTCATTTATTCACTGGTGCTCATTAAGTAGCTGCATTGAACAATCAGACATTGTCTATCTACATAGGACTTAAATGTCTGGGGCATAAGAGACAATATATTAAAACACATCCTATGGAATAATAGAATAGATAATTGTCAGTGCTAAAAATAGGAAGAATGTAAATGGCATGAAGAATGACTATAATTACATATTTACATGTAGGGGGTTTCTCAAGCAGTGTTCAGGTACCAAGAGGCTTCCAAGCAATTCTTGGCCAATGTTACTGAAAATTTAACACATGAGTAAAGATGTGTTACTACTCTTACCCTGTAGTGGAATATTACCTACACCATCATGATAGTATTCAAAAGTCAATACCTAGAAATATTTGGGAGAACCATGAGGTAACAGAGCTCCGAATGGGTTAGCTACATATAAGACATGCACCAATATATTATCTCTCTGGCCCCATATTTATGTTTTCTGTGTGGGTGGTCAAGGAAGATTCTTCTGAGGGGCTTACATTTGGTAGGGATGAATATGAAGTGAAAGAAGGAAGAAAAGACCTACATAGATAAATTAATAGCTGAACTAAAAATATTGGAAAATGACCAACAAAATAAGCAAAAGCAGGAAGGATGAAGAAAATAATAGAACAAAGAGTAGAAATTTATGAACTGGACATTCAAAAGATCAATGAAAGCAAGAATTGGTTCTTAGAAAAAAATAAACAAGATTGATAAATAATTACTAAGACTCAAAAAAAGAGAGAGATTTAAATAAAAGGGGATGTCAGTAAGAGACTACAGAAATTCAAAAGGTAATCAGCAATTACATTGAGAATTTTTATGGCAAGAAATGAGAGAAACTGGATGAAATTGATATATTTGAACTCCAAGTAACTTTCCAAGGTTGAACCAAGATGATATGGAATACCTGAATGGACCTATCATTATTTGAGGAAATTGAAATGGTAATTAAAAGGTTTCTAAAAATAAAAATCCCAGGCTTAGATGGTTTTACTAGAGAATTCTTTCAAATCTTTAAAGAGGACTTAATGCCAATTTTCAGGTTCTTTCAGAAAATTGAAGAAATAGAAACACTACCAAGTGGTTTCTATGAAGCTAACATCACCCTGATATCAAAAGCATAGAGAGACACCACCAAAAAATGAGAATTTTTACAAGATGATATTCCTGATGAATCCTCAACAAAATACTATAAAAAAGAATCTCATAGCTAGTCAAGAAGATCATATTCCATGACCTAGTAGTATTCAACCCAGAGGTGCAAGGATGCTTAAACATATACGAGTCAATCAATATACTTTATCATATCAACAAAGTAAATATAAAAATGATATGCTTAGAGCAAATAGAGGCATAGAAAACATTTGACTAGATCCAGTACTCACTCATGATGAAAATTCTCAGTAAGATAATTTCTTTAATTAGAAAACCTCCCCAACATAATCAAAGCTATTTCCACAAGCTATGGCAAGCATTATAGTCAATAGGGACCAACAAAAGCCTTGACTCTAAGATGGTACAAGATGAGATGGCCCACTCTTGTCACTTCTATTCAATATTATGGTGGAATTGCTTTCCATTGCAATTAGTAAAGAAAAAGATATCAAGGGAATCTAGATATCAAAGGAAGAAGTCAAGTACTCATTGTTTTAAGATGACATGATACTATATTTGGAAAATCCTAAATATACAAAATTTACTAGAAACAATAAATTTGTATAGTAAAGTGATATGTTACAAAGTTAATATGCAAAAAGTAATGGTTTTTCTATTTACAAAAAATGAAAGAGAAAAGTTATCAAAACAAAATCTCATTAAAAATTTTGTCTCAGAAAAGCAAGAATCTTCAAGTTAAATTAACTAAAGAGAGAAAGACCTTTTTATACAAAAAAAAAACTAGAAAACATTGTTTTAAAAAATAAAAGTAGACACAAGAAAATGAAAACATACCTGGCTCATGGAGAATAAATGTCATTAAAATGGCAATAAAAGGGGAGAGAGGACAGATTTCTTTTTGACACCATGCCTGGGCAGATGGCAAAGAGAGCAGGATTTATGCATTTGTTCAAAAGAAAAATAAAGGGGGAAAATAAAGACAAAAACACTGAACACTAGCAATTTGAGACCAACCTCAGAAATCCAGTGACAGGCCATCAGACCATCATGTGTACCTAAAATCCTGAAACTGGGCCAACATGAAAATCATAAGAGAGTATCAGCTTGGAACCAGCACAGAAACAGATGCCATATGTGAAACATCGGGGAAACTAAAACTATTTATTACAATGTAAAATAAAAGACTGTGACCCCAAAACATCTTCAGCTGGGGATTAATTTTATACATGGTTCCCTGAGGACTACTGAGCATTAGACAAAAGTCACTGTTATTGTGCGGGCAAAGCATTTATGTTGTGGTAGAATTGATCCAAATATAAATGAGCTTGTTAAAAATTAGCTTTCATTATTAGAAATACACATACTGGAGTACACTGAATGGACTTGTCAGATGATATTTCTACCTGTCAGATGATATCAAGTATAAAATGATATCATCCCTACAGATTATACACCTTATTACTAAATAGTTAGAAGACACATGTCTCTTGTCATTCCTAAAAAGTTTCATAGATGCTTCAGCAGCTGAAAGGTAGAACATACAGAGGATATAAATGAATGGCCTTAGAAGTTGGTGACTCTTTACTACCTCATTTTTATCCAGTTCCAGAATAAAATCCAGAAGCCTGGGTACCAGCGGTTGAAAATTGGACTGATTTACAGTAAGGATAGGCTCCATGGAAAAAAGATTTCAGTGATTTCTATATTTTAGGAGCAGCTTAAGATTTGCTCTTTTGCCCATTTCCTTGTACAAGTTAACTACCAGTTCAATATAAACAAACGTCTTCTTACTTTTACCTTCTTTAATCCAGTGGGAAATACGTTTTTGATTTCTGGGACAATAGCACTAAGTTTATACTTAGTAGAAATAATTATATTTCTACTCCTTGATTGAAAACTTTCTTCTCTTTTTTGACCTTTATTTCTTTTTCTCTCCCATTCTATCTTCTCTCTTCTAATCACATTCTCCCCTTAAACTTTACCTCTTACTTAATTTTAATAATAACTTGAAATAAATTACATTTTTTACCAAAACCTATTACTCTTAGATCATCTTCAATATAACATCTTCTTCATAATGGCATTGGCAAATTTTTTGTATGTTTTTCTCACCAATTTGTCAAGAGTTCCACGGATTGAGTTTGTCTTGCTTTCTTATGCAAAATTTACAATAAACCTTCAAATTGAGAGTAATGACTTGGCAATGACTATCACAACTCAAAGTGGAAAGCAGCTAAGGACCAATTCCAATCATCTTTTCTCTGAACTGATCCTATTCCCTTGAAATCAGAGTATTGGTTGAAGCAATCAGGTACAGTTGTTTCACTGCATGCTCTACAACAAAATGTGTCTGTATTTTGTATAGATAGATGAAATAAATTTTTGTACAGAGGAAAAGCTGTGCAATGGCATTGGGGCCTACCTCAGTGGTTATGATGGAAATCAAGGGAAATAATCCACCTAAAAATGTGTCTTGTACTGACTGCAGAATGGCTAAGTCCATACCAGAACATTAATTTCCTCACTTCCATGGGTTATAATTTTAAAGTATGTGGGCATCCAATTGCAATTTTCCTAGAATCACTCCCACTTAACCCAATGACAATGGGGAGCAAGACATTCCTATTTAAACAGCTACTTCAGAGCCCAAATGGCAATCTACCAGCAGCTCATGTGTATAAAGGCTGAGTGGCAGTTCTAATTGACCATTTTTACCTGTGTTCCTCTTAGGAACACACAGTCAGAGCTGTCACAGTTTCCTGCCAATCATAGGATATTTGACCTAGTGAAGCACCATCTTAGAGTGAGGATTGCTATATATCCAATGAATTTTTTTTACATTATATTATCTTATTTTTGAGCCATTGTAGAGAAGTATCTGCCTAGTCATATCTTTTAAAATATGAATTTAGCACATAATCTATCGTGACTTTAATTTAAATACATCCTGTTTACCAAACAGAGGCCATTTAGCATTTGGTATTCTCTAATTTTAGAACTACAAGTTTGAATTATAGTTCATAAAAAACTAAAAAGAAAAGCTTTTTTTTATGAAGCAGGGAGAAAAGTAATTTGTATTCTGATTTACCATGAAGAAAACTTCTAGATGAGATGCTTTCCTATAACACAAAGGTGTAAGAAAATATTGAAGATTTATCCAAACAAGTTATATGCCACATTTGCTTATCCCTCTCCCCCCCCTTTTTTTTTTTTGCAGTCAATGGGAGGTTTTCACTCTGACACAATTTGGATAACACACATGTCATAAGCAATGGGAACTGGAAAGAAAGAAAAGGGCACAAAGGCAAACTAACTAGACAGTCAGCAGCTCATCAGTGCCACATGCTACTGTTCAGCTCTGCTGGAACATTATTGCCATAATAAGGCCAGACACCTGGATTTTTAAATGTCTCTAACAGTGGTTAGCAAAGTTAGATACACTGACAGGGAAGTTGCATGGGAAAACACAGTGTTTCGGTTTACAGCTGCCATACCCACTCCATCAGAAAATTTAGTAAATTTCCTCTCTCCCCAAATTAACAGAGAACTGTGGAATTATGGCAGAACTTTAGATTCCCCACCTAATTTATCAAAAAGAACATGCAGATGGAGAATCATGGCCATTCAAATAGAAAAGGAAATGCCTCTCATCTGGGAATAGATACAAACAGATGATTTTCAGGTGACAACATCCAACTTCTTTCTGAGAAATGTCTAATCATTTAAGGAAAGAATGAAGTTAAATTTTCTCACAGTTTACCAATAAGCATAGACATCCTCCCTGAAAGAGAATTACGTTAAACTCATCAGGTGATAGGATTTACCCACTCTGGACAGTAAGCTTTGGAAAATGAGAACTTTAAGGCTAGTGAATGGTCTCTAGACCATCTTGTCCCCTAAACAAAATGACTAGCAGTGTCCCAAAGAATGACTCTATCAGCTTCAGTTTGAGTGAAAACAATAGAGCATAATACCAATTGGATCCCAGCTAATTATATTAAAAATATAATATTTAATCTGATTTCTTACTTTATCATAGACAATCATATTCTATTTATATAAAGTATCTTTTAATAAAACTAGTGAACCAGTTATAATATATCTAAGCATGAGTAGTGTTCTTGATTGTGAACTTCAAGCATTTCTTCCTCTTGTCATAATCTCATTCATACCCCTCACCTACTTTTAATTGGATTATTTCTGTCCTTGATTTAGTACTCTGATCTTTCTCAAGTAGGGTCTCAAGCAGAGTAGACCTCTGAACCTCAGAAATGAGTGCATATTTGGCAATTGTTGATGTGGTTAATTCAACTGGAAGAGAAAGTAAATGTGGATCAGACAATTATAGAACTTATTTTTGAAAGTAAGTTTGTCTTTGAAATAAATGCACTTAACCAGAATTACATAAAACTGTATAGATGTTATCTCAATATTAAAATGATAGAACCAGAAAAAATAATTATAGAAAGGACAATGGTAGGGGGGGAGAAAGGACAATGGTAGCATAACATCATCTTTCTAGAGACTATACATAGAAAAAAATATAACCCAGACTTAAAAAGGTGAGATTGCCCCTATTACTTGATGAAACAGAATATGGATGGTACCAGGAGCAAACAGTCTTATGAACATTGAGTGGTAATAATAAATGATCAGACTTAAACACCAAAGCCAAAGTCAAAGACAACAGAATCGATATTCAATCTACTACAAGCTATACACAAAGGAGACTAGCTACTACACTAGCTGTCCAGGGGACAAAGGGGGGAAATATTGGAGGCATGTTGGGAAAAGGGGTGGTGGGAGGTCAACACTGGTGGTGGGAATGGTTCTGATTCATTGTCACTATGTACCTTAAATATTACTGTGAAAGAATTGTAATTCACTTTGGTCACAATAAAAACTATATAAAAATAAGAATAAATGCTGTACTTCTGAGCATAAAATTCATTGTTTAGAAGAGTACTTTTATAACTGCCCAAACAAATGGAAGCGGAGTTAAACAGATGGAACTATATTAAGCTGAGAACCTTCTACACCTCAAAGAAAATAGTGAGTAGAATAAAAAGCCATGCTTTTTATGGTAGAAGCTATTCACCCAATCATATAAGAAGCTAATATCATGATGGAGCAGAAGTTTCCCATACACCACAAAAGGACCTCGAGGAGAATAAATGAACATGTATGGAGTCTGTAGTTATTCCCATGACAGTATATTTCAAGGGTGGAGAAACCCTGTATCTCTTAGGCCAAGGGAATTCCCCTTCTAATTTCCCCAATATTTACTGTGCCTATGCAGAAAAAAAAAAAAGAAGCAGCACAAGATCATTTTTTTTTGGTTTTGTTATTGGTGGTGTTGTTTTTGGCTTTTTATGCTTTGTTTAGTTTTTATTTCAGGACTGTGGTTATTGTGTGGTGGTTGTCTTTATTTCTATAGTGCTTTTTGGAGATTTTGTTTGATTTTTCTTTTTGTACTGTTGTTGTGTTTCTCTCCCTTTTTCCCTTTCTTCTCTCAAATTGATATTTATCACCTCTAGAAGGACTCCACCCATTTTTGCTTGTTTTTTTCTTTTATTGCTGTCACTTGGGGACAATAAAACAACAACCATAAAAAGAAAGGAAAAAAAAAGAAGCTAATATCTAAGATATTCAAGGTACTGACAGAACTTAACAAGAAAAATACATCTAAACCAATCAAAAAACTGGGGAAAAGAAGCCAACAAACTTAAATAAATACAAATGGCAAAAAGGCACATAAAATGCTCCGCATTACTGATCATCAAGGAGATGCAAATCAAAACAAAAATGAGGTACAATCTCATGGTACATACGAACAATCAGGAGCTAAGAAAAAGCCGTTTCATGGTCTCAAAACTAATGTATTGTGTGCACTATGTAATACATGATCTTCAAATCAAGTAAGTTTTAAAAGTGGACAAGTGGATGGGGCAGCCACTGGTGACAACCTTAGGAACTGGATTTCCACCTTAGGAACTGTGCAAAGCTTGTATCCCTGCAAGTGTTGTGAGAAATGTTTTGTTTTTTGGTTTTGGTTTTTGGGCCACACCCATTTGATGCTCAGGGGTTACTCCTAAGCGCTCAGAAATTGCCCCTGGCTTGGGGGGACCATATGGGACGCGGGGGGATCGAACCTCGGTCCTTCCTTGGCTAGCGCTTGCAAGGCAGACACTTTACCTCTAGCGCCACCTCACCGGCCCCTGTTGTGAGAAATGTTAGCACAGATGTGAGATCTAGGGAGAATCTGAGAGCTCAGAGACAGCAGGAAGGTCAAGCAGAGAAGCCGCCATTCCACACAAGAGACATGCAGACCCTGCAAGGTGTCTGAGTGGAACCCAGAATTCTGGAGGAAATGAAAGTCATTCCTTAGACTTAAGAACTCGGCTACTTCACGTTTAGAGTCAGCAAAGAAAACAAGGCTCTCCAGCCATCAGGCTGATAGTCAAGCACAAATGGAGGGGATGTCATAATGGGCATTATGTCACAGAAAGTTGTGAGGTCACTGGAAGTATATAAGGCAGGTACCGCCCTCCAGCTCCTGTTCCATCTGAGAGAACTTCTAGTTGGAGCTTTCTGGAGACATGCCTCGGAAATCAAAACGCCCTCCCTGTCCCTGTCAGGAAAGGAAACTCCCCCCTCTTCATCACCCTCTCCCTCTCCGCCAAGACCTCTCCCCTATTTTTCCCAGACCCCCTTCCTCAACTGCCTTACCCAGTCCCCATCCCTGCACCCCTGAACCCCAGCCTCCTTCCCAATCACCTCAACCTCCTCCCAAGATCATCTCTCCCAAGACCTCCACCCACCTTCCCAACCCACACCCTGAAGCCTCCCAACCCCACCATCCCCCTTCCCAAAGACTCCTCAACCGCCCCCAAATCTCCCCCAACCTCCTAAGACCAGCTCTACTGTCCCCCACAAGACCTTCCCATCAGCCCAAACCACCAATTCAGCACCCCACAACCTCTTCCCTTTCCAAACCCACCCCTCAACACCTCCTTCTCCCATTTCTTCCCAAACCTCCCCCTCAAGGCCCTAAACCCCCTACCCCTAAAACCAGAAAAACCCCTCAAACATCTACCCGTTTCCCCTCCCTCGAGCCTTTTGCAAAGGGGTTCGCCAGGAATCCCAGGCCACCACCCCCCTACTAGCCCCACCCCTGCATTTGGTGTGCTCGCTGTGCTGCTCAAGGTGAGTCAACCTGTAGCCTGGAAAGGTGGTTTCACTGCTGGAGGGACAGTTGAGACTAGCTTGCTCTAGTCAGAATTTATGGGAGTAAAGGGGCCGGACTGGTGGCACAATGCCTTGCCCGCGCTAGCCTAGGAAGGACCACAGTTCGTTCCCCTGGTGTCCTATGTGATCCCCCAAGTTAGGAGCTAGGAGAGTTCCTTTCTCACATATCCCAGCCAACATAAATTGTTCCTAGTATTTTTGATATGTGCTGTCCTCACTGGTATAAGATGGTATCTCATTGTTGTCTTGATTTGGTTTTCCCTAATTATAGGTGACGATGAGCAATTTTTCATTCGTCTGTTGGACATTTGTTGGTCTTCCTGAAGTGTGGTACATTGTGCTTCGGGAAATGGAAGAAAGGAAAGTAGGAAGGAAGGAAGACAGGCACATATTCACAGGGAAATAAACGAGCAAGTCGAGAAGACACCACTTTACAGAAATAGAACTCCCCGAGTGTGGCAGGGATTAGTGATAGAACTCACAGCTCAGAAAGTAACAAAGTGCTGCTTTGACTAACTAATCAAGAAAAACAGCCCTTATAAAAGAGTCATGATGTTATTCATAATTCTTGATAGAATGTGATCAGAGATATGCCCACTTGTTTTCTTTCTGAAAACCCATAACCACAATCCAAGCATGAGAAAAAGAAACTATTAAACTCAGATTGGGAAATATCACAAAATTGCCTGATTAGTGTTTCTCAAAATCAGCAAGGTCATGGAAACCAGGACAGATTGAGAAACTGTCATAGACCAGAGGGAGGCAAATAAATAAGATATTGGAATATTGGGAAAGAAATAAATTATATTAATGTAAAAATTGGTACAATGAATAAAGTATTTACTATTATGACCCCCAGACCAAAAAAAAATAAATAAAGCCCCAAACAGTTTGAGGTTCATTTATGCTCTTTACTTGATATTAAAGATAAGACAATATAGAGCAATAACTTTAAAAAATGGAATAAATAAATATAAAAATTTTTATTTAAATGTTTTTCTAAAAAATACAGGCTATTGAATATATATGTACATATTTAATATGTATATATCCACAACAGAATTATACTAACCTCACTTAAATGGAAAGATGATGGACAAAGAAAAGAAAGTAATAAGGAGTAAAAGAAATAATTTATGATCACAGTTGTAGGAAATATAAAAAGAAGCAAAGCAATAGAATGTCTAATATCCAGTTGAAAACAAATCTATAGACACTGATAACAAAACTGATATTACATAGTGAGAATTATGAAAGACGAATAAACAGTACTATGGACTATGGTGGAAGTTTATTGATGCCTTACTGTGGGAGTGGGATGGCAATATTGTAAGACTAAAGTATATAATTATTTATGCTTTTAGTGTGATTTTGGTACACACACTCAGTGCTCAGAAGGACCATACAAAGTGTTAGGCATTGGAATAGGGTTGTGCAAATATAAGACATGTACCATACTTACTCTGTATTTTGACTTATTATCCGGACTTTGATACATCTAGTTATATATAATTGTGAATAAATCATTTTAAATATGACAAATAAATTTTTTAAATTTAAAAAACAAAGTTAAGGCTCAGTGACAATATTGGCCTAGATTCAAATCTAAATGTATCTAAACTCAAAACCTGTGATCTTAATCTCCACAGTGTCCTCTAATACATCAACTAAATGCATTCTTAAATACCTGGATTAAATGGCACCTATTGTAAAACGTTTAACAAAAAAGCCATGAATCCGCTAATGCATCCATCTTAACAGGCATGACTATATCCTAGAAGGAGGTCTCATGCCTTTGCAACTTAAGACCAGAAGCCACTTTACAAGGAAGCAAAGCTAGGAGGACAAATAATGTTAAGAGCCAAAAGATTCTTTGATGAAAAGAAATATTTTAACACATTTGTACCTCTATGGTTAAAAGTTTTCTCATTTAAAATTGATAAGCCCAATCCAAACTCTCCTAGATTAAAAAAAAAAAGTATTCTGAAACCTTTCATGGGTGAATGATAGTGGCAAATCTTTGTGCCTTTTATTTTATATATTTATTTTAATTTCAGAGGGCTTGGGTAGTTTCTGCTCAATGCTACAAATTTGTAGCCTAAAGATTAGAGCATTTAGTCCTCTTACTCATGCATCTTTCCTTATAAGAATGATGGACTATAGTGTTTCTTTTGGAAGCTCTGTGTGTGTGTGTTAATTATGTTTTAGTTTTTGCTTTTTTATTAATATCTTTATTTAAACACTTTGCTTACAAACATGATTGTAGTTGGGTTTCAGTCATGTAAAGAACATTTCCCCTTCACCAGTGCAACATTCCCATCCCCAATGTCCCAAATCTCCCTCCTTCCCACCCCACCCCGCCTGTATTCTAGACAGGCTTTCTATTCCCTTCATTCGTTCACATAGTTATCATAGTTCTCAATGTAGTTATTTCTTGAACTGCACTCATCACTCTGTGGTGAGCTTCATGTCGTGAGCTGGACCTTCCAGCCCTACTCTCTTTGGTCTCTGTGTATTATTGCAAAAATGTCTTTTATTTTTATTAAAACCCATAGATGAGACTATTCTGTGTGTGTCTCTATTTCCCTCTGACTTACTTCACTCAGCATAATAGATTCCATGTACATCCATGTATAAAAAATTTCATGACTTCATCTCTCCTGACGCTGCATAATATTCCATTGTGTATGTGTACTACAGTTTCTTTAGCCATTCATCTGTTGAAGGGCATCTTGGTTGTTTCCAGAGTCTGGCTATTGTAAATAGTGCGGCAATGAAAATAGATTTAAAGAAGAGACTTTTGTATTGTATTTTTGTGTTCCTAGGGTTTATCCCTAGGAGCGGTATAGCTGGATCCTATGGGAACTCAATTTCCAGACGATCCAATTTACGTATTAGAGATGTATTTTAGACGGCATTCCCATCAGCAGTGAATAAGAGTTTCTTTCTCTCCACATCCCGGCCAGCACTGCTTGTTCTCATTCTTTGTGATTTGCATCAATCTCTATGTGTGAAATGTTGTGTGGTGTGAGATGATACCTCATAGCTGTTTTGATTTGCATCCCCCTGATGATTAGTGATGTGGAGCATTTTTTTCATGTGCCTTTTGGCCATTTGTATTTTTTCTTTGGCAAAGTATCTGTTTATTTCTTCTCCCCATTTTTGATGGGATTAGATGTTTGTTTGTTTTTTCTTGTAAAGTTCTGTCAGTGCCTTGTATATTTTGGATATTAGCCCCTTATCTGATGGATATTGGATGAATAGTTTCTCCCACTCAGTGGGTGGCTCTTGTATCCTTGGCACTATTTCCTTTGAGGTGCAGAAGTTTCTCAGATTAATATATTCCCATCTGTTTATCTCTGCTTCCACTTTTTTGGAGAGTGCTATTTACTCCTTAAATATGCCTTTAGCCTCAATGTCATGGAGTGTTTTACCTACGTGTAGTTCTATATACCTTATGCTGACTTAATACTTAATTATTCATTGACACAAAGGTCTTGCTTTCTCAAATTCATTTTATGTTGAGAAGACAAACCATACTTATAATGCCTATGCTAATCAGGCATAGTCTAGTCATAAATAATATAAAGTAGAAATTTTCCATTCTTAGTTATATCTTTCACCTAAATTTTTCCAATACACCAACTATACCTGTTTCTTTAACTACCTGAACTCTACCTGTACCATTTTAATTGCATAGCATTTTATGAGAATAAATACAGATGGCACACATAATTTAATATGCTAAGAAAGTGGACAGGCATTAGATACTTTTAGTTAATTATTTTTAATTTGCAGTAAATCAAAGATCAAACCCAGAACCTCCCAAGTATAAAACAAGTGTTCTACCACTGAAGTACTTTCATTTTTTTAATGATGAATTAAAAAAAATGGTGAAATCTAATTTCAATCAAGACTTGGTCAATATTTGTGCCCTATCTAGTAAACCTGGGTTATCTCTGGCTACACCATCTTAAATGGTGAGGAGCTAAGCAGGGTCTGAATTGATTAGTACTTATAAGGGAGACCAATGCACCTGGAAAAACAAAATCTTTGTGCCCAGGACTAATTTTCAAATTACCACTTGTAGATGAAAATAAAATAATATCTCTGGTTATTTTGAGTTTGCATTCAGGTAGGTGTGTGTGTGTGTGTGTGTGTGTGTGTGTGTGTTTGTGTTCGTGCATATGTGTATGCAAGCACGCATTTGGTAGAGTCTGGCTTTCTTAGTTGGAATTCAGTTCTGCTGTTTATAACGAGAATTTACCTAGGAAATCTACTCTCTCTGAGAGTGTAATACTAAGCATGTTAGTTAACTTCCTTAAGACTCTGTTAGCTTAACTGTAAAAAAGCAGCGATAATGGAAATGTTAGAGGAGGTGAATCAAGTTTTGTGTATAAAGTGTTAAGCATATTACCAGGTACTCAGTAAGTGTTAAATAAATGGTAGCAATTATTGCTTTTATTATTGAGTGCAGAAAACCTACTTTCCTCGGAGGTATAATGTTTTTGCAGAGTTGTGGGTAAAATACATGAAGCCAGATTTTAGAGGCCATAAGGGATCCTGTTTCCTATACTTCATGATCTCTGGGATTTCTAAATTCCTTTTCATTGTAAAATCCCTCAGGAAGTATCAGGCATGGAGTTTTTGGTTGTTGCTGCTGTTTTGTTGTTGTTACTGTTGTTTAGTTTTTGAGAGCAAGAGTTCTAGACTATTTTTCTCCCTTAAATGAGATGGGCAGAGTGGATAAAAACATACAAAGGTTATATGAGTGGTGGTAAAGGTTTGGTAGGGGGTGGGAATGTAAATAGATGGAGAAGCATCTAGAACTCTATATCCCATGTTCAGAGTTTATTCATCTTGGTATTTCCCATGTTTTTGCTATCATTCAGCAATGTCTACAAAAGGAATCCTTAGGAGTGGAGATAGTTCTGCCTGCTACTTATTAAAATGATGACCCTAACCCCATTATACATCTATATAAGCTAATGAAAATCCAGTTAACATCAACCATTAGTTCCTCTTCTCTCTACCACACAGCATAAAGTGTTTCCTTTAAGGAGGTTTTTCTCCAAAGACTCTGAGGTACAGTTACACTTTTTCACTTTGTTCCTTTAAAATAATAGAGAGGAGGCATTTGTCTCTAAATGATGATTCTTTTTGGAGGGGAAGGGAACACCCAGAGGCACTCAGAGTTTACTCCTGACTCTGTGCTCCAAAATTTCTCCTGGCAGGCTCAGGGGACCATATGGCATGCTGGGGATCAAACCCATATGGCATGCTGGGTCAACCACCTGCAAGGCAAGAGCCCTACTGCTATGCTATTGCCCCTAAATGATGATTCTTGACCTTTATAGTTTCAGCAAGGCTGGACACTATCCAACTCTCATAATCCATAGCAATTAATCAAAGATGTTTCCCAGGGAGAATTAGAATGACATAGTTTGGAACCTTGAAAAATAAGTACTTTTTCAGAACTGAAATAATTGTAGGTTGCCAATGTCACTATTGTTTCCTCCTTTTGACCATCATCTTGAAGCCCTCTGATAAGATGACAGTTCTGCCCAGCACTTGAATTATGAAACCCCATTAGACAATATTAGGATATAGGGGGAGAATTGGGGCAGGGTCCTGGGAAACAGGTTCCCAAGGAGGGGTTTCCAATGTATAGGTGAGGCAAACCAGCTTACTATCTTCATGGGTATATGAATATGGAGGGTTCAGGTAAGGACAGGTAATGTAAGGAAAAAGAACAGTGCAAGAAGGAGAAAGAAATTCTTCCCTAATATCATTGCCTTCATTACTTTAGTAAGAGATACTGTTACATAAAGCACTGGTAAGGTCAACCCCATAATTCATGTAGTCTATTTTTCCTTTTATGAACGTTGCCATTGTAAACTTTGCAGATTTGGCAGCACTAGACAAGGATACTGCCAGCAGGAGGGAAGATCTCATACAACCTTGTGTGGGTCATCGCTGTTCAGATCTCACTGCAACCTTGCCTTGTATGGCATTGCAACAATAGAGTGTTTGTCATCAAATGAAGTCCTCCTTAATCCCTTGTCAGTATCTGAAGCCACACACTCCATAAATGACTATCATGATAACTCCTCAGTGTTTAGACAGCAGTGGAGAAGTGACTCAGCTCTATGACAACATAGGACTCACTTGTTCCTCTCTTTGTAAGTCAAGGGTTTTCTGCTGCCTGTACAATTCCTGAACCTCAAGGTATGTCTGTGTGGCTTTCCTGTTTGGGTCGCTTAGTAAATGAGCATTGGAGCAAAAATGGCTTCCTTAAGATCGAAACAATTTGCCTTGGAGAAAATAGTTTAAGACACCTGAAATTTCTCATTCTAGCACCTGCAGTTAAACAAAGAAATTCACAGACCACTGGAAACTCTGCAATATGTATTTATATATTTCAGTATTCATCAGTCAGCTTTCATTGGAAGGTGGGCGTTAGAAGAAGAATGCTCATTTCCAACATGGCAGATCTCATGCTGTGTGGTAGTTGAAGATGTCACCCACGATAAACATGAACTGCTGTGACAATGGGAAGCAGAAGGTGAACAATTGCCTCTCTAGGGGGCGGAGGGGAGGAAGAGGCAAGTGCATAAGAAAGAGAAAGATGCATTTGATTGTGTTTACAAGATTCATTCACAGCACAGCAGGCAGTATTCACACTATAATATTCACCCTAACACAGATAATTTGATTTTCAACCTGGTTATCATGCATTCAGACATAGCAATACATGAAAATATATGCTTTAGCAGTGCATTTTAAACAAGGTTGCACACTTTAAGTCAGAATATATTAGAGGTGAGTGTTGAAGTTAGCAATTGTACAAGTCCTAGAAATCTCCATTCAGCATATGGCATATGCTTTGAAATTACTCAACAATAATTTTTATATTATGCTCCAGCTACTATATATATTTATATATATATATACATACATACACTATGCAGTAAAAATAAAAAGTGTGATGACGTTAAATTTTTCACAGATTAAAGAACTTTAATTTTATTTAAAATCCCCAGATAAAATTAAATCTCACCCCTTCAGTTATGGTTGAAATAATTATAACAGAGCCCTTGACATGTTTTTGAGTCCAATCGCTAATGAATGTGAAAAAACATAGCTGAGAACCATCAGTTAACATTTTAAGGTCAAATGATTAATATGTGAAGGGTAAAGGCTAGATTTTTGATTTGTTTTAAAAGTCAGTCAAACTCTGTGAGAGATTTTCTCAGCAAAGATTACTCCCCTGTTTTCTCCTTTCTATCAGTATCCGTTGATAAGGAGCCTTTCTTGGCTATTAGGAAGTAATTAAGAATTGTACTGGTATTGGGAGATCTTGAGTTTTTTAATGCCATACAGTGATCTTGGTAGGACTCCAAGAGAAATACAAATTTAATGCACAGTAGTAGTCTTTTTATTGGTAATAAATTTCTTTGTCAAATGTGATAGCTAAAGACATTAACTGGGTTCTGGTCAATCACTTACTTCATAAACTGAAGAGGATTGCTAACCTATGCTAATGGAACAAGTTGACACTTGGGATACACCAGGAGGGCAAGCAAACAGGAAGAAATAGGCAAGTAGAATAAGAGAGGATAGAGAGGGGAACTACTTGGCCTATGCATGCACAACTTGGGTCTGTGAATGTCCTTATTTTTTTCACTCTCTGCCAGATTCTTCTCTTTATGTCAAAATTATTTTTCTCCGAAACTCTGAGAAGTTTAAACAAAGCCGGATTGGAACTCATCCAGACTGCTAAGATAGTTGTTGGAAATTGTAAGGAGAGGGGCCAACCCCAAACCTTTGTCTCCTAAGTAAAATGTGGAAAAGTTCTTTAGCTTTTTTTTTTTTTAGCAGTAAAAATAGGAGGGATTTTATTTAAGGTTGAGAATGACAATTTTGAATGACTTTGCTGTAAATGTTTTAAAATAAGTTAGTTTCTAAAGAGTAGGCAAGAGGAGAATATAGTTGGTATTTGTTTTGGAACCTGACAGAATCTGTGTTTCTGGCAATCTGGGGTAGTTTCTTCTGTCTCCAGCAATTGAAACCAATATGGTGACCAGGACAGTTTCTAAACCTCTCTGCACATCAGTCTTCTTCTATAAAATTGTCATATATACCTTATAGTTTGATGAGTTTTTAAATTAAGTTGTTACCATAAAATATTAATAATTTTATCTGGAACATATTAAGCACTCACTGAGTGTTTAGTTCCATTTATGATTCTAACTTGATACAAATATTAGGCTAGAAAAAGAGGTGGCAGTTATTCCCTATTTTTTAACCACTCAATTATTCATAAGTTGCTTTAAGAAACAGGCTCTTGTATTACTTCTGGCTCTGATATTATTACCCTCCAAAAATAATCCGAGATTATCTAAAATTGCCTCCTGCTTTTGAGAATATAGGACACCAGTGTATTAGGATAGAGCATGCTGCTTGCCTAGCACTACATAATCAATTGTGTTTAATGACCATTTTTATTAGGATTAGAGTGGTGACAATAAAATTAAAGGCTACAGCCCCAGCATCATCTTGCCAAAAAGGGAAAATGCCAACACCATTCACACATCCAAAAGAAGAAGCAAAATAAAATAAAATAAAATAAAAGCAAAACAAAACCCAACATCTCTCTTTCCTCTTGGGTACTTTCCATAAACTGAGTTCAATCCAGAAACAGGAGAGAATTTCTTCATCTCCATAGCTGCTTCCAACAAAAAAGGACTCATTTTTGTCTACAATCGAATGCTGACTTGTTCAAACTATCAGCTGCTTCTGGAGAAGGATTACCTCAGTCCTGACACTCAGGAACTAACCAGTGGTGTTTAGACATATTTATATTTGTATTATGCTCTTACAACTTTTCCCTATGCATGTACAAGGATAAATGATCAGCCTGCATCTTCTGTTTCATGTGAAAAGTCTAAAATCTGGTGGTTAAAGTCTATTATTGAAACTTTCATCAAAGCCAGTTCCCGCACCCTAATAGGTCTATAAAGTAGCTGTTGAATGTTGTGTGGTGAGTTGTATGTGATAAATCAGTGAAGGCAGGCACAGAGCATACCTACTCATACAGATGTTTGGCACTGCACTTTCCAGGAGGCCAGAAGGAACTAACTAGTGTGGATAGCAAAAACCATGTAAGAAAGAAATGATTCCCTGTCATTGGCAAGAACATGTAGTTAAGGTACTTGGCTGAAGCCCATCTCTTCATCCAACATGGTATGTCCTCTTGGGGTTCCCTTACTTTGTATTTTAGTGAAGTATTTGTGTTTTTTGGTTTAGAGAAGTTTTTTTGGTCTGGAAAGTTACCTAGATCACCAAGCTAGTGGACCTGGAGATTTCAGTGGATTTCTGCTTCCTCGGATGCAGCATAGAAAGTTGAAGAGGCAGCTTGGTATATGCTTCTTATCAGACTTGTATATACCTTTATCAGAAGAGGACAAAATCTACATGTTTTCTATGGCACTAGCCAGTTGATCACAATAAAGGCCCTAAGGAAACAGAATCGCTGATTCTTGCAAGCCAGAGATCAAGGAAATGCCAAATAGCTTTCCACAGCTAGAAGGTTTACAAATGAGGGTTTGACGCCATTAGAATCAAAGGAGTGAGAGAGAGGCCAGAGCAATGGCAAATCGGTAAGGTGTTTGCCTTGCAAGCACTATCAAAGGATGGGCCCAGGTTCGAATTCTAGCATCCCATATGTCCCCTGAGCCTGCCAGGAGCGACTTCTAAGCACAGAGCAAAAACTAAAGAGAACAATAAGAAGCAAAGGAGACTAAAATTTTGTCCCTGGATGTCTCAATGAGATGAGCTTTAATACCAATGGTGGTTACGTGTCATTATTTTGTTTGTTTGTTTTTGGGTCACACCCAGCAGTGGTCAGGGGTTAATCCTGGCTTTATGCTCAGAAATCACTCCTGGCAGGCTCAGGGGACCATATGGGATGCGGAATTTGAACCACTGTCCTTCTGTATGCAAGGCAAGTGCCTTACCTACATGCTATCTCTCTGGTCCCAGAATCCCAAAAACTTCAAATGAAAAATGTCACAGTGATTAAAAAATATATAAGTATATAGAGAGGAGAATTTGCAGAAGGGACTTTACCAGTGAACACTGCTAAGAGGTATCAGCCAGTATCGTCTAGTAGCCTGCAACATGCAGCATGCAAATCACCAAGAGCTTCCCATTGATATCCTGGGTCTGAAGAGATAGAACAGTGGGTAGGGTGTTTGTTTTGCATGTGAGTTACCGACCTTGGCACCCCATATGTTCTTTTAAGCACTGCCAGGACAACTCAAGAGTGCAGAGTGAGAGTAACCCCTGAGCACTGCCAAGAACTAAAATAAAATAAAATAAAATAAAATAAAATAAAATAAAATAAAATAATCACCAGTAGAACCAGAGAAGCCATTATTCTCAAGTCCTCTCCAAGAGTCCAGAGTAAATTTAATGTAATTTACAAGTCGGAAAAAAATGATGGAAAGGCTCAGATTTTGTTTTGGTTTTTGTTTTTTCTTCAGGGAACAAACCACCTGCCCAGCACTTGGATAGTGATGTTCCATCTTCTTAGATCCTATGACCCAGCAGACTCTGGGTCAGAAAGGCAGCTGTCAGTTTTCATATGGCACTCAAACCTGGCAAGAGAACAAGATTCACAGAAGCTGGACCTTTATCAGGATCCCATCAGTCCCACTATGACAGAGCCTCTGCTAATTGGCAAAGGGTTATAGGATTGTAGGATTCATCTGCCTCCTACATATGAATTCCCAGGTCAGGTTTCTTTCCAAACCATCTAAGGAGGCCAATTTATGAACTATGCTGTACAAAATTCTTTAATACAAGCAAGTAAGAGGCAGCTTGAGAATAATGGACAAGTTTTTCTCACTTATTTCTAACATGTTTATACTTATATTTTCTTAATTATTATAAATTTCTTTAAAGAAATAAAAATAATGAAGTCATAATACTTGTGCACAAAAAGTTTGGTTATAACAGGGCTTTCTAGTCATGTTGCTATTTCATTTAAGGTCAAATAATCAATCCTTTGCCATGGTTGGGGAGACTTGGGGTGGTCTGTTCATTTTACTGTGCTTAACTTTTCTGGCCTCTCCTTATTGGGTGTTCCCAGTTGAGAATTACTGGAAAATACAGGCAGGCACATCACATAAATTGGTACTTTGTAGAGACTTAAATATATGCACAATAATCCAGTCATAGAGGAGCCAAAATTTTTACGGATCCAAATCTTTAAAATTGTGCACTGACTTCAGCCTGGGAGGGTTCTGAGTAAAGAAAGCCAGAGTGGGTGTTATGTTTAGTCGTCCTAGTGCTGATGACATTGTACTTAGTAGTTCTCCTGGGATGTCACCACAATCCCTAGTCTCCATAAGTATTGTGCCTGATATTCTATCCTATTTGTATCCCCATTTTATAGGTAAGAAATAAAAATGCAGCTTGGTAAGATTAACTATTTATTTTTAATTAGTGTTTATTTTCCCCACCTATTTTTGCTTTTCTAATGATTATTTGGGTGGGGGGTTGGGTCACACCTGGTGATGCAAGGGGTTACTTCTAGCTATGTGCTCAGAAATTGCTCCTGGCTTGGGGAGGCATATGGGATGTCAGGGGATCCAACCACGGTCTGTCCTAGGCTAGCGTGGGCAAGGCAGACTTCCACCACCACTCCAGCCCCACGTTTTTCTAATGATTATTGGGGGCTGCATACTTGCTTGTAGTATTCATCAGAGCTTATTAAATTAGGGAGGGGGCTCCTGGAGGTGCTTAGGCATTATTCCTGGCTTTAATCTGCACTCAGAAATTTCTCTTGGC
>NC_064859.1:28051456-28101260 GCF_024139225.1 Suncus etruscus
GGTCAAAAGAGATAGTAGAGTTGTTTCTTGTTTTTTATCTGGCCGACCTGAATTTGATCCTCTATTCCCTATATGGTCCATGAGCACAGAGCCAACAATGTTCCCTGAAAACAGCTGTTTGTGATCCAAAAAACAAAACAGTAAAATATATGAAGCAAAATACTGTGTTTTGAGTCAAGAGCTAAAAATCAGGGGCAAGGAAACCGGTACTGTTATTAAACTGAACATGTAAATAAAAACAAGAAAAATATTTCTAGAACTAAGGTTACCTTTTATTTAAGCTGATAAGTCAGCGTATTTATTCTCTTTGTTGGCACCAAGTCATGTTTAGTTGACTTACTGCTGTAGCAGCTTATATATACAGTAATCTTTTTTTCCTGATCATTCTACTAACCTATCTTCTCCATGCTTCATTTCTTTTCATGCCATCTGGTCCAACTCTTGTTATTTTAGAATCTCACTTACAGGACTTTTTTTTGAAAACTTCACTCACATTAAAAAAAAAATCTTATAAAGATTTGTAATCCAGCATGAATCCCTGGAAGCATTCTCACTCTCTCTTCATTCCAAAGGTTTCCTTCTCTGGAGATCCCATATTCTCCAAGATGAGATCATACCCTCAGAAATAAGCTAGTTGGTGGTAGTAGAGAAGGACTTAATCCATTTCCTCACCTTCTCCATTGTATAATAATAGAAAGAATCTACAAGTAGACTTGATGATAGTATCAACATCCTGGAGTTGTTGTAAATATTAATAAATTAATCCAGGTACAACCCCTTAAAATGTTCTTCATGAGGAACTTCAATCACTGGCATTTTACAGTGGTTTGATTAAAAGGGACCAAATATTGAGCATGAGACTGACTATTCCTGCTCCAATGTATTTGTGAACCTTTGTCAATGCTATTGTCCCATTTCTGCAGCACTCACAGGCAGATACTTGAGTGTGGCACTGCTGGGCCATCAGAATGACCAAAGACAGAGTAGGCAGCACACCTGAGAAATGGCAGTATGGGGAAAGCTATTCCTACAACATTGTTATTAAAGCTTGATGAACAACTCTGATCATTGCACAGTTTAAAATTATGGGATTCAGGGCCAAAGCTAAGGGATTTGTTTCAAATCAGTAAACCCCCATAAAAGGAAGTCTCTAAAGCAGTTGCCAGAAGAGCACATCCAGAAGGCACATGCAACAGGCTTTTGTTTGAAAAGCCTTGGGAGAGGTGCTCTGTTCAGCTTTCAGCACTGGGCTGAGCAGTTGCAGCATAGAACAAAAGCAAGAGGCAGGCTGTAGACTAAGGAATAGCAAACCACCTCCCACTTTGGTCAATAATGGGAGATGGATACAGATACCCGCTGAATAACCTTGCTTAGCAACTTTTATGCAAAGATTTGACAAATGACTCCAATGAAAGATACAAGAGAATGATTAAAACCAGCCCTTGCAAAAACAGAGATAACACTCCTGGGACTTGTGTCTTCTCTAGTTTCCTTCATCCTAACACCCAGCCCTGCCTGGATTTTTCTAGAGTTTTCCAGAGCTGTGTTTCACTGATTCATGTCCTTTCCTTTCCCGTTCTTGCCATGCCACAAATGTGAGTTTATACTTTGAGATCAATTTTTCCAGTTGACTCTGTGTGGCCCGACTTGGCATACAAGTATCCATTAATTCAACAAGCCAAATAATCATCCAATAATCCTCATCTTGCTATGTAGGCAAGATTTTTAGCATATATAAACAATAAATGCTTTCTATAAAGTCTTTTATTCAATGCCTTTTCTGTTGAAGATAATCACACAAGTTTTAATTTTTTTAAAAGCAGTTTATATGGTCTCACTTCAAAGGAAATTTGCCAAATCAGTTTTTTCAGAAAAGGGTAGTCTCCAGAAAAACCCAGTCTTTTGAGGTTGGTGAACACTCAGCTATATTCATGGCTTATACCTGGCACTGCATTCAGGGATCATTTCTGATAGTGCTCAGTGCACCACCACAAGAGGTACCAGGGAATTTTGGCTAATTATGTAAGACAAGGGCTTTGCCCACTGTACTATTTCACTGGCATTAAAGACTAATGATTTTTATTAGGTGATGTTCAGAGAAAATACGGAGTTTTCTTATGTCACTTACCTTGCAGCTTAGTGCAAAGAAAGTTGGTTCTTCTTCATCTCATGTTTTGCCTCTTCGATAGAATATTTCAAAAACATTATGATTTAACATGTGACTACTTACAGGAATAAAACCCCTCAGAGACAGGTCCCCACATCTTCAGGCATGTTACAAAATTTCTTATAGCAATGACTGGGTCAAACCAGAACAAATGTAGATGTGGATTATGGCAAGAAAATGAATTATGCTCAGAAATATCAATAGAGAGCTTAGTCTTTATCTCTCCTTCAGTACTCAGAGCTATTGAGAAATGTCTTACCATACCTGCTGGTAAGGATGAGTCTAATTCCTGCCACCAGACTTACTGTCAGGAAAATAATTCTCTGAATTCCGGTTTTTAATCGTGTCCTAATGAACTTCCTGGAGCAAAACAAAACAAAACAAAAACAAGGAAATATGCTATCTGTAATCACCTTGACAAAATGTTCTCAGGAATCGGCACCTAAAATAACAAATTATTTGATTCAAAATAATGAATGTCTTGTCAAAAATAAATAGTCCCTCCACCCTAGTTTTCCCTGTGTAGAAGGAAATAGAGTTACTTTTTAAAACATTTTTATCTAGTAAGTGGTTTTTTTTGAACCCTATTACTGAACATGTAGATTTTATTGAACACTATGTTAATGATATAACAATATTGTTATTAGTAATAATAATATTAATAATATGGCCTATCTCTGCATTACCATTGGTAAATGATGCTGAGATAAAACATAGTCACTTTAGCATGCAAATTATTCATCATGTCCCTTAAAAATAAATGTGACTACTAGAATGTATTCCTAGTTCCAGTCATTTACGTATTGCAAAGAATGTAATAAATGCAATGAAATTATTATTAATTTGTAGGTATTTAATAAACTTAAATGAGGAGAGAAAAAGGAATAACTGAGCACATTTCAGGATGGCATGAATAAAATGATGGAACGATGAAGGTACTGAAGATCAAAAATATGGAATTTTTGCCGGATCCTATGACTGCTACAAAACAGAAGCACTTGAGCAACATAGAATGGGGAATAATATAAAGGTAGTATTTCTGAACCTTACAAGGCAGGCCAAACTCATTTAAAATGACAGCTGTCATTAATACAAACGTTTATTGCATTGTTTTGGGAGGGGGACAATATTAAGTGTTGGAGGGACAGAATGACTTGGGATACTGAACACTGACAATATGTGGGCCCTGACCTTACTATCTGCACGAGGTACAGTCATGACATGCATCCAAATGAGGGTCACAAATGGTGACCCACAGAAATCCAAAGAAGAAATGGTCCAAGGTAAAAGAATGAGCTTCATGTTACCTGTCGAGTTTATGACCTCTTCTTTTTCTTTTTCTCTCTTTTTTTAACTGTCCTTCAAGAAGTCTAAAAAGCAATTTTCATGCTATGGCTCTAAATATCAGTTTATCCCTCTGACAGGGTTCTGAGCATGCCCAGTAGGAATGATTTAACACTGTGCTGATGACTTGCAACAGAAGAACGTCATGTGAAAAGGTAGTCTGCCACAGCTAATGGGCTCTTGTTTCAAAGGGATGCTGTGTGTACATTACCAGTGTATGGAGAAGGTGCAGAAAGGCCCAGGCAGCCATTAGGAATGGAGTGTTGTTGATGATGAAAAGGCACTTTGCCGGTGAGGGAATGGTGGGAGAGAGAAGGCTTATCTGTCTTTTTGATTAGAAATGCATGCTTCCTTTCATCATCTGAGCTGAAAAATTGGCTTCTGCTCTTGGTTTATGAAACCATTTTTCTTTTTCCTTTCTTCCCAGGTTTGCAAACTGCTTAATAAATTAGTTACTGTGAGGTACATGGGTGCCACAATAACCTTAGAGGCTTTTCCCAAATGCATCCTTAATATTTTATAAGTATTTAAATAGATTTATTCAATTTGGGTTGGCTGATTTATTAAAATTGACATTCTAGTATAAGAAAGGGTGTTCTATGCAGATTTAAACAGAGCAAAACAAATTTAAAAAGTATTCCCAATTCCTATAAAGATTTTTCCAGCAATCAGAGACAAGCATTAGATATAGTAACAGATGAAATTGGGGTAAATAAACTTGAAGATGCACAGGTAAGATATCTGAAATGGGAGCATCAAGTTTATAGTTATAAAGTTTCTTAATTTTTCTTTTATTCATTCATCCAAAATGCATATGGGGACTGTTGGAAATTGTGTTGGCTACTGAAATCTTTCTGTGATTCTCTGAGGTCCAGCTTTAAAACAAGAAAACAAAATGCTATGTGTGTTTAGATATCAACTCAAGGGAGAATGACAAATATCAGGTCTTTTATGTGAATTATCATTTTGAATTGAAAACAGAAAACTGAATTCCTATCTGACAAGAAGAATTGAGATTTTGGGCCCCAATCGGTAGTTTTTATTTTCAGGAAAATTGCCCAATCTTTTCTTAAGAGTTTTTGGAAAATGACCCATGTGTCTGCTGGTCTACATATCCTATCTCACCCATCATGCCTCAAGCATCCATTAGTTCCTATGCATTTTGAGACCTTAGTGTTTTGCAAAAACCATACTGAACCCCATGTCGTTGAGAAAAATTTATTCCAGATTCTTATAGCTTTCGATGCTCAAACAGTATCCCATACCACATGTCCAATAATTTGCGAAAAGCTAAATTCTATTGCACTGGCTAAAAAATAAACTTGAAGATGCATATTAAGTTACCAAAGCGTCAAAGAAGATAGTCAAAATTAAAGAGGACATAAATCACCTTTTAAAAGTATTTTTGTTTATTTATCATGTTTTTACATGCATGATATTTGTCAAGCTTTAAGTCTCAATAGACATTTGATCCTAAAAAGGATGAAATATGTCAGAAAGTACACAACGATCAATTTCAAGCAACATAATAGATAACACTCTAGTGATACTTTCGAGAGTGCATGCATTATTAAGGTAATTATACATTTCCAAAATTATTCTTTAGAAATATGCTTCAAAAATGCATTAGAGTCTAAATAATCCAAAAGCAGCCACTACATAGCCTGTCTTCCCAAGACCTTTCCTACTACTATCTATTTGACTAAGAGAGCTGAAAATTGTACCATTTGTGCTAGAATCAAATGCAAATGGAATAATTGTCCCTTCTCTAATCAAAACACATTTGTGGATTGAAATACCACATGGGGCAATTTTCAGTTAATCATGGATGTTAATAAATATGACTCTAAGCTCATAAACAAACATTACTTTGGCTAATAAAATATAGGAAATTATTGTTAAGCTTGATCAGACATGTAACAAAAACTGAACTTTGCAGAAAGTCAGCAAATTAGCCATCTGAAAATAAAGATGAACATCAACAGTAATGAAAGATTAGATTTAGCTAAAATGCTTAGACAAATCATGCATTAGCACTAGGAAATATTTAAAGCTAGCTTTGTCGAAATGGAAAATATTAAGTATTATCAGAGCTTTAGTTTCTTTAAAGAGAAAAAAACCAGATGCTTAGTGATTAGAGATTTAAAAACTAGAAAATCGGGTCTGCCAAAATTGAAGTTACCCAGAGTCTGAATTAAATCAAAGTCTCTAACAACAAATGATGCTTTCAAAAGAAAGTGGAATATTTAGTACTCATTCTATTTCCATCAGTGAGCTTATAAACCCATTTGAAAATTGCTCCTTTACCTTTCCCTGAAATTAAAATATGTAATTATTTTGGCAACAAAACACATAAATGTCTATAGAAGTATTCCACTCATCTAAGGCCAGGGTTAAATTCAGACCTGTTGAGGCACTAATCAAGGAAAAGCTTATGATACCACTCCACCTCCTGCCATGCTCTAAAAACTCTCAGGCTTAAGCCATGAAACTGATAAGTACATTAAAACCAACATTATCTTCTTTCTACATTGTCTCATTTCAGATTTCCAATGTTCTTCAAATCTTGACTCTACTTACTTGCTAGAGTAGGGAAGGTTAGCAAAATTTCTAGGTACATTAAGCTAAAGAGACTGTAGTTCTATGCAGTTCTATAAAGCAGATCACAATAAAGATAAAAATATGAGAATTATCAACATCTTATGTTTGAAAAATAGTATTTTTCACTATAGCTCTTTATGTCTAGGCTAATCTTCAGATCAACAGCCACATATCTACACAGCCAATTTGATATCAAACTCTAAGCAATTACTAAATGCAATATTTTCATCCAAAAGTACTTACAATACAAAGGCAAAAATCAGTACTTTCATTGTATAATTTATTAAGGTACCTGTTATATACTTCACTCTTAATGGAAAAGTAGAGTTACTAGGAAAGGAGAAAAAACTCCATTCAAACAAAATGTATGGATGAGAGGAATAGAATTGTATTTATTTACTAAATCCTATGTTTTTATAAGGTTTTGTATTGTTGCCTAACATACTAAATTCTTACCAGTATTCTATAAGCTTCATGCTATTTGTAACTATTATTTGTGAGAAAACATGTGTGGAGAAGAAAAGAAGTATGTTGGTGAAGGATATATTTAATATCTGAACCTAGCATATTTCAATACTGCAGTCAAAGACTACAGAAACCATAATTATTTCATTATACGCTATTAGCATTAATAACTGATTTATTTAAAATATTATGCCAGGGATAGAAAGATAGTGCAGTGGGTAGGTGCTTGCATTGATTTAGCTGACCAGCCTTTATCCCTGGTCTCCATTTGGTTCCCTGAACATGGCCAGAAGTGATTCCTAAGCACACTGCCAGAAGTACGCCCTGAGCATGGCTAGGTGAGACCAAAATTCAAACAAAAATATCCTGCAGAAGCCAAAATTGTAACATTTTTCCATTCTACATATGTAAAAGAAAATAGTTTCTCCTAATAAAAACATAAATTCTATTTTTAATTATATGTCCACTGTTTATTGCCTCATCTTCTCCAATATCAAAGAAATAGAAAAATAAATATTTAATGTGCTGCAAGCAGGTTCTTGTTTGAATTCACTTGCTGTTATTCCATACTAAAACCAGACTAAATATTTCTGAATCTTCACATTTTAAATTTTTACTAATCATGAATAAACCATACTTGAAATATTTTAACCAAATCCCACATTACGCATATTCCTAAGAGCCTACTGATACAATTAGACCTCCACAAAAGCATGGATTACTTATTTTGGGGTCCATCCCCATCTTGGATTTTTCTGATACAGTCAATATCTGAATAAAGGACTGGAATTTCTGAAAATCACTGTTAAAAGACCATCATAAAGAAAATCAAAGCATTGTATATTATAGGAAGCTATAAAGTAAAATAGGACAAAGATGAGTCACATAAGTGGCTGGAGGAAAAAAAAACCCTCCAGTTAGTTTATACAATTTCAGATTCCCTGAGTGTACAGATTCCATATAAGGTATAGTAACTTTTCAAGCAAGCAGGCCTCGACATATTTTTTTGGCCTTATAATTCTCACAGTTCTAGACATTCCAAGGTAGAGGGTCATTCAAACAAAGTTGTAATTTCTTGTGTATATTTATTTCCAAAGTATCTTATGCATAGTTTCCCAATGATATCATTGATGGAGTCTAAGGGAATGCAGGCTGGGTTATTTTTTAAGCATGCCTAGAAGAAGCAGACAAGAGAACTGCCTCGGTCTTTCAAAGAAAAGGATTTGACATAAATTGGACAGGAGAAATGTTTGTCAGTCTGTGCAGTTCACTTCAACTGCATCATTTATATCAGAGATGATTATGAAGAGAAGAGAAATAAAGGATGTTCACAATATGTAAAGAATAAGTGTTCTAGGCTCACATCACATGGAAACCAACTTGGTCAAACAATGAATATGTCTACTTTTAGCAAAGCAAAGCATGGGAAAAATATAATGAAAGCTTTCAGTGCCCAACTAAGAGTACACTTCCATTGCCATAGTGCTTTTATGCCCTCATCTATACAAGAATTTGAGTGACCAAGATAATGATACTTTTTGTTTGGACCTGAAGATACTTAAAGATAATAACTAAAAGTTATTGACAGTAAGGTAGTAAGAATAGTTTAGTAAAAATGTGTCTTCATTATATATACATAAAATCCATAAATATTACCCCCAAATAACAAAAAAGAGATTATTCTCTACTAATCCAGCAACTTTTCATTATTAAAGTCATTAATTCAGTCATTATTGAACACAACTTTCTATAACAAATGGGGGTACATTAAAGATTCATGCCCTCCTAAAATTATGTATTCTTCATCAAAGAAACTTGATAATAAAGCTATATGGATAATTGCTAAGAAAATTCTATGGTAGGGACTAGAGTGGTAGCACAGCTGTAGGGCATTTGCTTTGTATGAGGCTGACCCAGGACAGACGCGGGTTTGATCCCCGGCATCCCTTGTGGTCCCCGTGCCAGGAGTGATTTCTGAGCACAAAGCCAGGAGTAACCCCTGAGCACCGCTGAGTGTGGCCCCTTCCAAAAAAAGTTTACTAAGCTATAGGAATCAGGAGTTTAGGAGTTGAAGTTAAGGCCTGGCAAGGGTTGGCAAATGAGAAAATACTTCTAGAAGATAGAGAAAGAGCTAGGCAAGTATACGGGAAAGAGCACATGTAGAAATCAAGGAATATTAAGTAATTATAAGAAAATAGCATGACTTTTAGCTTGAAATGGCATGAGAAATCATTGTAGTAACTTATACTTAGGAGAGTCATAACCTTTCTATATTTCCAAAATAATTAAAATACATTAAATTTTTGGAAACTATATTGAAATTCACAATTTTTCAACTAACAAGTAAAATGTATGTTTATATAATCAAAATCTCCATCATTATCATCATAAGACACTACATATAGGTTTTCTAGTTGATAGAGTAGTATTACTTTATTATATTCCTCCATTAATATTAAAATCTAATTAAGTATTTTGCAGAATTTAATTATACTGCACTAATTAAATGTCCATTATGTTGCAGAACTATTCTAGGTACAACTGGAGTAGAATACTGAGAGAATTGTATAAAATGTCCAATTTTTTTCACTTAATTTTACTCAACGTTGTCCTTCTCTCCCAAGAAAAGATAGAATATGTTTTTTTTTCTCAAATTCTTGACAAAAATTAAATGAGAAAACATGAAAAACACCTTGAATAATGTTGAATTCACATACTATTATCATTTATTTCACAAGTGATACGTATCTCAGCTAATTTGATAAAAGATGTTATTATTTTCAAATAAATCTAAATGAAGCCAAATATGTAATCACTTTGTTATTGAACAAGTTAAATTCTGCCTGTGTGTTCTCATAAGAACATTTAAACTTCATAAATAAATGTACAATGTGTTTGGAGGAATTGGAGAAATAGTATAGTATGTAGGGTGTTTGCCTCACATGTATTTGACTGAGGTTTAATCACTGGTACCCCAGGTCATCCCCAAATCCAATATGAATCATCCTTGAATGCAGAGATATTAGCTCTGCACACCACTGTGTAAAACCAAAACCAAAAATATGTTTGGAGAGTTTGTATAGTCAGGAAACTAAGTAAAAGAGTTTTGAAAGTGAACATTTTGAAGAGAATTCAAATGATATTTACATGTCATACATCATTAGTACATGCATGTGGTCAATAAAGAAAATATAAGCAAAGGCTACAAATATAACAATTTTATTTATTTATTTATTTATTTATTTTGGTTTTTGGGCCACACCCAACAGCACTCAGAGGTTACTCCTGGCTCTGTGCTCAGAAATCACTTTGGCAGGCTCAGGGGACTTATGGGATGCAGGGAATCCAACCCTGGCCTGACCCAGGTCAGCTGCTTGCAAAGCAAATGCTCTCCTATTACTTGAGCTGCAATATCAACTTTTTTATTATACTTCTGGGAACCTATTTTTATTGATCTAAAATGGCAAAGAATATAAGCTATGTTTGGAAAACTTAGATTTATCTTTTATCTTTTGTTGTGACTTTGATTAAATTAAAAAACATACAGTTTAGGGGCCAGAGCAATAGCACAGTGATAGGGTATTTGCCTTGCATGCAGCAGATCCAGGACGGACAGTGGTTCGAATCCCGGCATCCCATATGGTCCCCCATGCCCGACAAGAGCGATTTATTTTCTTTTTTGTGTTTTGTTTTGTTTTGTTTGAGGGTCACACCAGGCAGCGCTCTAGGCTCAAGAGCCAGGAGGAACCCCTGAGAGTCACGAGGTGTGGCCCCCAAACAATACAAACAAAACAAAACAAATCAAACCTACAGAGTTTTCACATGGAAAAATCTAGTATGCATTAAGTAGAATGGGATTTGTGTGAGTATTCTCAAGGTCTGTTTCAAAAGCAGCTGCTGCCTCCTGAGAGTAAATTCAGTCCAGAGTGTAGGAATTACCAGGAACAACATTATACCATTTTACGGGAATCCACAAAGCTGTGCTCATGGCTAGAGTTATGTCCTAGAAATAGAGTTGACTCAACTAGAATGCAGAGCACTTTCTGGATGTGTCTGGTCACTCTGCCACTGATACTCTCTAGCTTCATATTCTTTGAAATTTTATTTTATTAAAACAATTGTGATTAACAGAATCCTTCATAGTTGAGATTTATAATGAGTCAGGGCCCTTCCCACCACCACCTTGTCAACCTCCCTCCACTAATGGCCCCATTGTGCACCCTTTACCACCAACCTTTGCCCCCTGGCCTGCCAGTATAATAGGCCCCTTTAAGTTTAGATTGCTCAAGTTTAGGTACCTTTATTCTATTATCCTTGGCTTTGACTTGGATATTTAGTTCTATCCTTATTTATTTCCCTGCCAATACATCTGATATCACTTGGTCCCTAGACCTCAGTCTTTCTTTGATCCTTTCTTCATAGTTTTATAGAAAAATGAGAGAATATGTGGTAAAATAAAGTAATCTGTGCCCCTAGGCGGGAGCCCCAAATTAAGAGGTTAAGTTATTTGGGGCTGGAGCGATAGTGCAAGGTGCTTGCCTTGCATGCGTTAACCTAGGAAGGACCATGGTACTATCCCCCAGTGTCCCATATGGTCCCCCAAGCCAGGAGCAATTTCTGAACGCATAGCCAGGAGTAACCCTTGAGCATCACCAGGTGTGGCCCAAGACAAACAAAGAAGATAAGAAATTTTTAAAAATTCAGTTAACAATGTGTGTGTGGCAGTTTTTGTTTTGTTTTGTTTGTTTTGCATAGGTACAGCAAAATATGGGGGATATAGAAAGGATAAACCTGTGGCTTAAAAACAGGGAGACCTTACCCATGGAAGTTTCATATCTTTATATTGCAAGGACTGCATCTTATGAAATAAGGATCTTTGCTTACAAAGAACATAAGCTACTTTGCCCCAAAAGCAAGAATCCAAAGGAGCCTGGAGGCAACACAGCTATGATACCCAATTAACTGGTAGTTCATTTAGCAAATATAATTTCCTTTATTTGATGTGCTTTAAGTGTTGCTTATGAGCTATATCCTACTTAGGAGTATGAACGCTCCAATTATTTGCCTTACATTATGAACCATTTATCTATTCAATCTAATATTCTTCCCCTATGCATCTTAATACTTCAATTAACTATTATGAGTCATTTGTTATTTGTATACCAGAAAACTGCTTTCCAAGTTATTACTTATTGGTCATAATCAATTAGGGAAGTTTTTAGACTATGTTTGTCTTATATAAATACACTGGTAAAGTTCAACTCCTATGATTTCTGACAATTAAATTGTTCTGTCACTTGGGAAGTCTCATTAATCTCAACTTGTCATTCTTGTTTATGCAGGTTATAATGGGCTGTGTGAGAGTGAAGTTAGATGCTAAAAGGCTTTGGATTTTTAACTCTTTGATGAAAATAAAATTGAAATTCCTTCTCAAAGGGGTGCCTTTGATTTGTATGTTCGAAGAAATTGTGTTCTGCAAAAAGACACATACATTTTCCATAGGAAATTGATATTAATTAATAATTTAGAAAACAGAACTTATTCCTAATCCATTGATTCTTTTTAAATTAATATCTTTATTTAAACATCTTGATTACAAACATGATTGTGGTTGGGTTTCAGTCATGTTAAAAACACCCCCCTACACCACTGCAACATTCCCATCACCAATGTCCCAAATCTCCCTCCTACCCACCCCACCCCCACCTGTACTCTAGACAGGCTTTCCATTTCCCTCATTCATTCACATTGTTATGATAGTTCTCAATGTAGTTATCTCTCTAACTGCACTCATTACTCTTTGTGGTGAGCTTCATGTAGTGAGCTGGAACTTCCAGCCCCCTTCTCTTTTGTCTCTGAAAATTATTGCAAGAATGTCTTTCATTTTTCATAAAACCCATAGATGATAATCCATTGATTCTTAATGTTTATATATCCAAGAAAAGAAATCTAAGAGAAAAAAATTGTGCTATTTCTGCCTTTATTAGTTAACTTCTCAAAGTTCTTGCTACAAGTATTGTATAAATGGCAAGAAGAAAAGAAACAATATAATCAAAATATTCCAAGGAAAAAGTTTAGATGTCAAGTACCATTGATGAGGATTTGATCCATAGCAGGAATTTAAATGCAGGGGGTTGTTATGAGGACCACTGCAGGATTAGTTTTAAGATGTAATTTATTGGGTATCATTATTTATTATGTGAGATATGCAAACAGTGCATTAATTAAATTCAGGTGTCCCTACCTCAAGCAAAAACTCTAACATAATTAAATTATACCAAGTGACTCAAGTCAAAATACTAGAAATCTGAAAAAAATATAATAGTTTTAATAAAGTCATAAATCACTATAAAGAAAATTATAGTAATTATTTTTACATTTAGAATGTGTTTGAAAAGAGTATCTAATAAAAGAGCTGATGAAAAATATATCTGAAGTAGGACTGGAAAAATAAAAAAAGAAGAGTTCTAATGCCCGGTGAAGCATTTGATCAGAGGCGAAACAAAAATTTGGCAGAATTAACAAAAAAATTTTTAGAGTTCAGATTCACCACTTAACTTTCCAAGAAAATTCAATCAGTTTTTATATTTGTTAACCTAAAGTATCCTGTATAACTAAACATAGTAGAGGAGATGTTTATTTCTTTGGAAATAGCTTTATAACTTTCAGTATTCTGGTGAGTGTAGTACCTCAGAGTGCATTCTTTTTTTTTTTTTTTTTTTAGTTTCCTTTTTTTGTTTTGGTTTTAATAATGATTTAATAATGATTGACCGAAGTGGATTACATATCTTTCACAATAATATTTTAGGTACATGTTGACATTGGATCAGGGGAATTCCCACCACCAAAGTTGTCCTCCCTCCACCCTTGTTCCTAGCATGCATCCATATTCCTCTCCCTTACCCCCCAGGCTGCTAGTATAAGTGGTCCCATCTGTGTCTATCTTGTTGTAGACTGGGTAAAAATAAGGTAGGAGTTGGGGTTGGAGAGCTAGTGCAGCAGTAGGGCGTTTGCCTTGCATGAAGCTGACTTAGGACGGACTGTGGTTCCATCTCCTGGCAACCCATATGGTCCCCTGAGCCAGGAGTGATTTCTGAACACAGAGCCAGGAGTAACCCCTAAGCTTCACCAGGTGTGGCTGATAAAAATTAAAAAAAAAAAAGTAAGGTTGGAGTCATATGAAGGCTTTACTCGAAGGATTAGAGTAGAATCACAACTTAGAATTAGACATGCATTATTAAGATATTGTGATTTTGTTTTTACCATTTTGTTCTCTATGAACTCAGTACCATTGGTGTTCACCCTATACAAATACAGCAAGCATTGACCAAATGTTTGTTACATCCTTAGCACAGCATAAATTTTCATTTACCTATAAAACAACTTTAAAAATTACTCTTAGACCCCTCATTTTTTCGACTGGTAATATCAGTAATGCCATGCACAAGGTGAGGGCAAAAGTATAAATATCTGATTACTACCTTTGTTTTATTTAAAACAATATCTTTAAGCACCATGATTACAAACATGATTGTAGTTGGGTTTTAATAATAAAAAGAACATTCCCTTTCACCAGTGCAATCTTCCCATCATCAATGGCCCCACTTCTCTCCTCCCCAACCATACCCCACCACACCTGTGTTTGAGACAGGCTTTCCACATCCCTCACAGACTGGCATTGTTATGATAGTTCTCAGGGTAGTTATTTCTCTAATTGCACTCACCACTCTTTGTGGTGAACTTCATATCTTGAGCCGGTCCTTTTGTCCCTCATCTCTGGAAATTATTTCAATGTCTTTTATTTTTCTTAAAACCCATAGATGAATGAGACTATTCTGTGTGTCTCTCTCTCCCTCTGACTAATTCCACTCAGCATAATAGATTCCATGTACAGCCATGTATAGGAAAATTTCATGACTTCTCTCCTGATGGCTGCATAATATTCCATTATGTATATGTATCAAAGTTTCATTAGCCATTCATCTGTTGAAGGGCATCTTGGTTGTTTCCAGAGTCTGGCTATTATAAATAGTACTGCAATGAATATAGGTGTGAGGAAGGGATATTTGTATTGCATTTTGAGTTCCTAGGGTATATCTCTAGAAGTGATATAGCTGGATCAAATGGGAGCTCAATTTCTAGTTTTTTGAGGAACCTTCATATTGTTTTCCATAGGGCTGGACTAGACGGCATTCCCACCAGCAGTGAATGAGATTTTCTTTCTCCCCACATCCCCTGATTGTTCTTGATTTTTTTTTTGTATTTGGGCCACACCTGGTGATGCTCAGGGGTTACTTATATGCTCAGAAATTGTTCCTGGCCTAGGGGACCATATGGGACACCAGGTATCGAATTGTGGTCCATCCTAGGTTAGCCTGTGCAAGGCAAACACCCTACCGCTTGTGCCACTGCTCCAGCCCCTGATTGTTCTTGTTCTTTGTGATGTGTGCCAGTCTCTGTGGTGTGAGATGGTACCTTATTGTTGTTTTGATTTGCATCTCCCTGATGATTAGTGATGTGGAGCATTTTTTAATGAGCCTTTTTGCCATTTGTATTTCTTCTTTGAGAAATTGTCTGTTCATTTTTAACCCCATTTTTTGATAGGGTTAGATGCTTTTTCATGTTCAGTTCTGTCAGTACCTTGTATATCTTAGATATTAGCCCCTTATCAACTGGGTATTGGGTGAATAGCTTCTTCCATTCTGTGGGTGTCTTTCATATCCGAGGCATTATTTTCTTTGAGGTGCAGGTGCTTCTCAGCTCGACTTGTTCAGAGAATGAATGCTGTTTCTTCCTTAAGATTCCTTTAGTTTCAATGTCATGGAGTGTTTTACTTATGTGTTGTTCTATATACCTTATGGTTTCAGGTATGATATCAAGGTCTTTAATTCATTTGCATTTGACCTTTGTGCAGGGTGTTAAATAGAGGTCTGAGAGCATTCTCTAAATACTCTAGTCTATACCTCTGATCTGAGGGTCTGCTATGATTACCTTTGGATTTCAATTTGAACCACTCCATTAAGTGTCTCATTCTCTATGCATTAGCACACCTCCAACTTTGTCAATTTATGTATTAATATTTACCTCTTTAAAGTCTGAGAACCTTACAATTGCCAAGAAAAAATAATATAGGTTGCCTGTTCCTTGACAACAAAAACTACATGTTGTATGTTCTTATATTCCTGGAACAAAATAGTTATTGATAGTATGTACAGAGATTGTGAAATAAAGAGGCAGACTTTAAAAAAGAACTGCTGTATTCAGTGGCATTAACCAATTGACTTCAGTGAAAATGAGGTACAGAAATGCAATGGAATAGTACATAAGAGACCTGGCACTTTTCCTAGTTCTACCTGAAGAAATCATTCATTTCAGTTTCTATTCTTAAATAAAATGGAAGTTGGCCCAATGAATATCTTTCATTCCTTGTATTTCCATTTTAATGTTTTTTTCCAACCCTATGAGTAGCCACGTTAAACCTCTCTTGTACTAAAACTTCTTCAGTATTTCAAACACTTTTTCTACATTTTCTTCCTGTGATCATAATAAATTTGTGAGGATAGTATTATCATTATTGTTCAAAAGAAACTGAAACAGGTTTATAAACTCAAGGTCAGAGGGTCAGTGAGAAGAACTAGGAGAACTCTTATTTTAGACACTTAGAAATTTGGAAGTCCATCAGATCTTGAGAAATGATGAATTTCATTGTTACATGGCTTCTTAGAAAATGCAAGGTACTTCCCATGACCCTAAAAAGTTATCAAAGTGATTTATGTAATTAATAGAATCCTGGAACTTAATAAATTAAACCTTTCTTTGTTAATTATTGAGCAATGTCCATCAGTACTCAGGGTTTACTCCTAGTTCTGTGCTCCAAAACTACTCGTTGCAGGCGTAGGGGACCATATGGGATGTCAGGGATCAAATGCAGGTTAACCACATGCAAAGCAAATTCCCTACTCACATTTTCCCAAGGTACAACTCCCAGAGCATTGCCTACTATTTGGATACTATTTAATTTTCCACTCCATTATATAGCCTCATTTAATTGTTTTATGCGCTTCCACTCTTGCCTTACTAACACAACTACTATTCTTTAAGTATAGAGCCTAAGCTTTTTTTTTCTTCCCCAGTTTTATAGTATCCACAACAGAGTGGATCCCATAAAGTAATCCTCTCTTTCATTCAACTTACTTATCAGTTTTTCAACATATCATCTATCAACCCTTTTTATACGGTGATTCTGGTCCCTAAGTGTACCAGGAAGACCACATGCAATCAACCTTCACTGAAATGGGAAGCATATGAATATTCTCAGACCACACCAGCCTTTGGCTATGAAAAATACCATGATAAAGAGATGAAGAAGGTGAACAAAGATGCCTTACACCTTCCATGGAGAGATTTGAGTTTATTAGATCTTTTCAGTTGATAGATCTGCAACAATACAAGGAAAGTTTAATATCAGGGTCAAGTAGGAATAAGAATCTCCCATTTAGTACTGTCAGCCCCAAATATGAATTAGAATCTACTCATATTTTGTACATGAGATTATTTAACATCAAAGAACTCTAATGATTTACATAGTGAAGTGCTCGAATCTGCATTTACAATTCAGATCTTTTTTACTCCAAGCTCAGGTTGTTAAATCTTCAAAATTTACTTTCTATCCTTTCAGTTGTCTGAACTGATTATGGAGTTTGATTTTCATTATTGACAGAGATAGACGGGATAATCTCCAATATTTTTGGATACCACCACTTGACCTTGCTAAGCAGGTACATTGGGTCCATCCATGTTTTTTAGTAAAGAGAGTCTGTCAATGTGAGGCCAGAGTCAGGGGTGTGTGTGTAGGGGGAGAAGTGCTAAGTTTGAAAGTCCTGTTATTCGAAAAAACTGCAGTCTCAGAACTTAGTAGATATACAGCTGTGAACAGCACTCTGAAAAGTGTTGATAGAATCTCAGTTGTCCAGCTGTGAGAGGCCAGGAAGTGTTTGGAGAAGTGACAAACGACTTGCTCTCTCAAGTCTGTGTTCTTCCTTGAATACATATCTTTCTTTTCTTTATACCACTCTGGAGAATCCTATATACACACACACTCACCTCTTTCTTTCTTTCTCTCTTCTCTTTCTCTCTTTTTCTCTCCATTCTCTCTGTCAATTTGCTTCTCCCTTCATGTCTCAGTAAATTTAATTTAGTAAAAGTATCTTGCTTAATTTTATAACAAAGAAAAATACAGTGACAAGAACTACTGATCTTTCTTTGCCCTCCCTATATCTGTGGCCAGGAATAATCAAAGTAGCCCATAGCTGCAAACACTACAAGCTCAGCCCTATACCTTAACGAATAGCATCAATCATAATAAACAAAAGGAAAAGCTGCTCAAGGTACATAAAATCTGTGAAAGCTGCAAAAAAGAAAAGCAAAGGAAGAAAGAAAAGAAATAAGCTTCTGAGCCATGACAATGGCGGAACCTTGTGATATTATTAGAGGAGCTGAACTAGAAAAATTTCTTTTTCTGCCAACCAATCACTATTCCTGCTCTTTAGATAGTGGGTAAAAGTTAAAGTGAGGATGGTCAGCTTATCAATTCATAAATAGTATATAAAATGACATCTACCTAATCTAAAGTAATCAGAAGAGGTTTTGAAAATAAGGGAAAAGTAAAATCTGAATGATAATACTACAATTTTTAGGGACAGCACACCCAACAGTGCTAAAACTCCATATTCTGTGCTCATGGATCACTCCTAATAGTGTTTAGGGCCATGTGTAGTGCCGGGTAATAAACTGGGGTCAGTCATAAGCAAGGAAAAAGTCCTATACTATATTTCCAGTCCCTGACACTATGATCCTAATGTTTAGTGTTTAATGTTTGTGTTCACTAAACACTTATATTTACCTTTAAGAAAACCAATAATAACTTCCATTTAGGATTTGAGTGAAACTTAAATAAATTTACACATGGAGGACTTTCAAAAATGTTCATTTTTCTCTGCCCTTCAATATATTGAAAAACAAACAAAATATCCATTTTATGTGAGTATATACACAGGATTGGAAGTCCAGAAAAGCCAAGTTAAAAGAGATGACATCTATTAATATTGTAAAATGTGATGCAGATTGTCACTGGAGATATCATCATTGGGTTACAAGTTAACATTTGTGAAAGTGCTCAGATGTTTCTACCATGTTTGTTTGCTCATTTGTTTGTATTCCTAGACAAGATTAAGTACCTAGAGGCAATGTGATAGAATGAGCACTTCTAAAACAGAAAGCCTGGTTTCTGACCTTTAATTAATTCTACTTATTATTTTTAAATATATAAACTTATGTGTAAATAAATCTTGGGAAATTGTTACCACATCTTTATTTATTAAAACCATGTAAATTCTACTACATGTGCTTTATCAATATATCGGTGACAGGTAGCAAAATGTCCAACTTTGTACTGTAAAGGTAGGATAAATTGTATAGGGGTCAAGGCATATATGTTGCATGCAACTGACCCTGGCCCTATCCTAAGCATCACAGGGCCTTTGAGCATCAAGGATACAGCACTGGAGAGGCCACCAAATGCTTCTAACATGACTTAGATAATCAAAGCACTGTAGCCTCTTTCCCTTTTACTGGCCAAGAATCACTGAAAAGTGATTATGTCCTTTCTGAAACACCCCACACTCTCCACACACAAAATTGCTATATGTTTCAGGTGACTAATAAAACCAGTTAGTTCAATTTTAGTCTATCTCAATTCATGTTGGGGCATCCAACTCTAACTTTCACTGTGTTGACTATATTGGAAGATCTTCATTTTCAGGTTTTGTCAGCAAATTTTTGAGAGAAATAGAGGTAGAAAGACAGAGAGAGAAAGGCATACAGACAGAGAGAATTTGTTTCTGGGAAAGCACAAGGGGACAAAACCTTTGGGGAAAAACTGTTCATTTTTACTAGTGGGCACAAGTCCAACTAGTAAAAGATCAGGAATTATTTGTGTGACTGTGATCCTTTCTGAGACTAAAGTTAACAATGTAGTAGACACCTGGGCCAAGATAAGAATTATGGTAGTCCCAAAACAACTTGTGATGTAGTCATACAAAAGTGCACATAACACACAGAAAGAACAAAAAGCAATCAATGTTCACTAGAACACTCAAGATCTAGATAAAAGTTACCTTTACATTCTTAAAAGTACTAATTTCCAGGGACAAGAAAGGGGTTCTTGCCTTGAGCTCAGCTAACCCAGGCAGTTTCCGGAGAACCACTAGGAATGATCCCTCAGAAAATCTTGATATGGCCCCCCAAAAACCTCCAAAATGTACTAATCCTTTGGTCACTCAAACAGTGCTTATCAGTTACAACTTGGTGGTTTCATCAGATTAATGATTAAGATTCAGAAATCAGAAGCTATTTCAAATATCTTTGTCTCTATCAACCTCATCTTTGCTTCAACGGTGCTTCAAATTACAGCAAGGAGTGAATTATGGAAATTTAATAGAAATTAATGGATTTAGCATACAAACGCATTGAAAATGAATAATTGAAGTCAAAAGTTGAAATAGTTGACCTGTAGAAGAGATTAAGAGGAAACAATGTTAGACTTATACAGTTTCTGAAGGATTGGAAGAAAAAGGGAAATCAGAGGCCCTTTATTCATAAACTGCTGTCAGAAACCCCCAACTTCCTTAAGGAATTTATTAAAGAGACTGAGAGGCCACATTGCTCAAATGTTTCAAAGAAAAAAAAAACCCAAGTTCTTAGTCAAACCAACAAGATAAATAACTAAAGAAAATAATCCAAAATATAAAGGAGGCAGTAAGATTAATTGGATTAGAGAGAATGAAAAGGAGGCCAAAACACTGGGACAAAGGAGGATGGGTTTTCTTAATATTTTTTCTAAGAATTTAGAAGAAAAAGTTCAGTTGAGAAATAAAAATTATCTATCCAAATAATTATGTACTTCCACATCATGCACAGAATTAGATCTGGTCACCAATTTATCCTCTCTGGAGGAAATTCTCATTTGCTACTTCAGATAGAAAAGTTGATTGAGTCTTTAAATACAGTCACACTGTTTTTAATTAACCTTAAGTCCTATTAGGTCATGGAGTATAAATTGTTTCTATTTTATTAATAATCACCAATCTACACTGCATAGAATATAAACAAGTATAAGAAGGGCATTGCGGTTCCATTGCTGCATTATTAAGAAAGGTATTTCCACTGAGATTTCCCTTTTGAAAGGAGTTGAATATTCCTTTGAATCAGGGAAACATTTCACAATGTAGAATAGGAGGTGACTATCTATAACCAAAAAATAAAATTCAACTTGTTATCTAATTTTATAGATAATTTTGTAGCTATTTTCTTTGTATTGTCTAATGATTGCTTCTGAGACAATTGAGGAAAAGTTGTTAGCTGCAATAATAATCCAATGGTCCAAAAGACTCAAAATACCTAATCATTTGCAAAAATCATCTAGCCCATAAGTGATGGATATGTTAAAAAAAAAAACAAAAAAAAAACTTACCTTCCTGTATAAGACCTGGATTCAATCCCCAGAACTGAAAAAACAAGTCATCTAGTTTTTTTGTTTTTTTTTACAGAAAATGTTTGTTGACTCTGCCATAGAAGAAAGCACCTAACATTCAGAACATGGGGAAAGTTTTTCTAATAGTTTTCAAAAATAAAGACATGTCAATGATGACAAAACAGCAAAATGGTGTATTCTGCCAGTGATGATAAAGGCAATGGGAAAAGAACAGCACCAAATTTGATTGCTGGAATTGCCTTCTGAGACACCAAGTGTGAAAGAGATAAAATTCTGTATCAGTGACTTCTATTTATTTTGAAGAGAAAGAGGTGTGTGTGTGTGTGTGTGTGTGTGTGTGTGTGTGTGTGTGTGTGTGTGAGAGAGAGAGAGAGAGAGAGAGAGAGTAAGAAAAAGAGTAAGAGAGATAGAGAGCACCAGAGAGCGATTGAAGAAAAAATGGAAGTAGAGGGAAGCAATTAGTAGAAGCATTGAGTGCTTTTGTCTGCTTCAAAGTGTTTCTCCCTCCTGCTCCTGCTGCACATTTGAATGTTTTATTTCTTTGACCCTCCGAGCATTGCCAAACAGTTATTATCTGAGCTTCTAACAAACAATTATTCCAGCTTCTAATTTATATTTCAATCATTTTAACTACTGATCTTATGATCACATCCAGGCTCTGATCACATTAGTGTCTATTAACTATGCAGCAACCAATAAAATCTGCATGAGAGACTTATTCCATATATACTCCCTTAGCGCAATTTATTAAAATAATGTAGACTATTAACGTTTAAACTAAATGTAATATATATATTTAATATAAAAATTCTCATTACTGTGATTAATAAAAATTTTAGTGTAAGCTGATATTTAGTTAGAGAAAATGAACAAGTTAAGCCTACTGAACTATTTCAGTTACATTAATTTAATTAAATGCGACTTTTACATTATGTAGGATCGGGCACATATCACTGATAATTCTAACACATTTAAGAAAAAGCTTAAAAGGTAAACCTCCCCTATAAAAGTTACAATCTAATTGCCAAAGGTCATTCTAGGTAAGATATACTGATGATTCTCTTTGAAGCACTTCTCCTTTATCTAGCTCCCAAGAATTAGAGAAATTGATATGTAATATAGCAATATTGCTCAGTTTTTTCTACTTAAAAAGTATCACCTATGGAATTTTTTCCTTTTGAATGAATCAGGACTGTGCTGAGTGAGTGAGTGAGTGTGTGTGTGTGTGTGTGTGTGTGTGTGTGTGTGTGTGTGTGTGTGTTTGGGAATGGTGAGGAAGGGTTGGTAGAACTCAAAGGAGACAGACAGATAGATAGACAGACAGACAGACAAATATAAACGGACACTCAGGCAAAGGAATGCATGGAATCTTATGCTGCTTTGAGAATTTTCTCCACTTCTTTAGAAAAGTTTAATAGAATGATTTCTTGAAGCATTTAAAATTTTACTTTTACGGCTGAAGTGAGAGTACAGTGGGTAGGGTGCTTACCTTGTGCAGAATCTTTAAGAGTTCATTACCAGTACCCCATATGGTCTCTCTTCATGGCTAATCATGGCTCCCCAAATAAGTAACAAACAAAATTTTATTTTATTTTCTGCCATATAGACTCTTCCATGTGGAAGTCTCCAGACCTGGGCTGATACAACTCGATAAGTGCTTATTCTCCATAAGATATTTTTTGTTTTGTTTTTTTTTTGTTTTGTTTTGTTTTTCGGGCCACACCCGTTTGATGCTCAGGGGTTACTCCTGGCTAAGCACTCAGAAATTGCCTCTGGCTTGAGGGGACCATATGGGACGCCGGGGGATCAAACCGCGGTCCCGATCTTTCCTTGGCTAGTGCTTGCAAGGCACTTACCTCTAGCACCACCTCGCCAGCCCTGTAAGATTTATTTTTAATAAAGACAGTAAATAAAATGTATATTTAAAAGGGTTTTAGAAATACACAGTGGGTACTGCAGATAAAGTGCCTTGAATGTTCCTGATTTAATTATGATATTACCAATAATAATGGAGACAGTGATTCCTAAAACAAAATCACTGCTCTTCTAAATAACAAGTTAGGAATGAATGATGAATTCAGAACTTAAGATAATTCAGAAATATTTCTCCAATGCAAACAAAGGAAAATTGTGAAGATTCACTTACCTAGAAGCAAGAGATGATTTTGTCTATAATATCCCAGCTCATTATTTAGTCTATATGATTGATTTTTAAAGGGTATAATTGACAATATCTGCTATTATTCCTATGCTTGTGAGCACTTTAAAGAATAAGATAAAAGAAAAAAACTTGTCCCTAAAAACAACCACTCTCAAAAATGTACTAAGAGCCCTGATGCTTTTTGATTTGATTTCATATCTTAAAGTAGGAATTTTGTGACATAAGTCCTTTTTACTAGTTTGTTACAGGACAGGCTGGAAGGGATTTTAGTCCTAAGAATCTTAAAAGTTTTCTACTAAAGCGGAGAAAATTCATGGAACCAGCATAAGATTCTATGATGCTCTGAAGAGGGACAAAGATGATGTGAACACAAAGTGCCAGAGTGGTGGTGCAGATGGTAGGGCATTTTTGCCTTGCACACACTAACCTAGGACTGACCACGGTTCAATCTCCTGGTCTCCTATATGGTCCCCCAAGCCAGGAGTGATTTCTATTTCTGAGTGCATAGCCAGGAGGAGTAATCCCTAAGCGTCATTGGGTGTGGCCCAAAAAGCGAAAGAAAAAGAAAGAAGGAAGGAAGGAAGGAAGGAAGGAAGGAAGGAAGGAAGGAAGGAAGGAAGGAAGGAAGGAAGGGAGGGAGGGAGGGAGGGAGGGAGGGAGGGAGGGAGGAAGGAAGGGAGGAAGGAAGGAAGGAAGGAATGAAGGAAGGAAGGGAGGGAGGAAGGAAGAGGGAGGGAGGGATGGAAAGGAAGGAAGGAAGGAAGGAAGAAGGAAGGAAGAAGGAAGGAGGAAGGAAGGAAGGAAGGAAAGGAAGGAAAGGAAAAGAAAAGAAAAGAAAAGAAAAAGAAAGGAAGGAAGAAGAAAGAAAGAAAGAAAGAAAGAAAGAGAAAGGAAAGAAAGAAAGAAAGAAAGAAAGAAAGAAAGAAAGAAAGAAAGAAAGAAAGAAAGAAAGAAAGAAAGAAAGAAAGAAAGAAAGAAAGAGAGAAAGAAAGAGAGAAAGAAAAGAAAGTGCTGATATTAAGTTCTAAGATCAGTCAGCACTCCTTGTAATCCTAAAACTGAGAGAGGTCCCAGAACCTAGCCTGAATTATCACCCAATCACCTTAATAAATGTGGACAGAGAAATCTCCAGAAAGATTCTATCTAATAGACTAGAACAGATATTCTCACACCAAATTCATTCCAATAATGTGGATTTATTTGGAAAGGACAGTCAGGCAATAATGGGAAGCAATTATTAAATGCAGTGCAATGAACTTCTGGGGACAGGGAAGAGCCTGTCTCTGCCATTTCACATCCTTTTTTTGAAAGGCCTTTGATCACCTAACCCCTGTGTCCCTCCCCTTCATTCAGCAATAATTTTAACTGAAGGCAGCATTGTTCAGGTGGAGCTCTTAAGACTAAAAATCCCTCCTCTCCTGTTCAGTAACAAACTAGTAAAAAGGACTTATGTCATCACCTTTGTCAAGTTCCCCTGTCCTATGACCCCTTATTTTATTTCAAAGTTTGGTTAGAAAAAATTTTTCCTTCAATAAGCCCACTGATTCTGGGATTCCTTCTTTCTAGTAAATCCATTTTAAAGAATTATTTAGGAGTTTTTAGCAATATTTTCTCTGATTCAAATTCTCTCTTACCCAAGATTTAAACATTCTGTTTTCAGGAACTTTATCAGGGAAATGAGGATTATGTAATGCAAGTTTCAGTAAAGAGCTGTACAAATAAATGAACTCATGAAAATTAAGGATAAATTAGAACCTTTCACCTTAAAACTGTCCAAAAAATTTTAGCAATCAATGTCATTATCATCACCATCATAACAGTTTTCTTTATTCTGAAAGTTATTCTTTACATTTGGGAACCAATAGTACCATGGATTTGGAATCAGACAGCACTTAAGATCCTCTTAGGAAGATATATAATGTGCTAGCTAAAACATTAGATAAAATTGAAGACATTTGAACCTTTGTAAACTGTATACAAATATACAAGTTCTCAAAATCCATTTTGTTCCAGCTTCAGAAAGACAAATAATGCTGCTCTTTGAATTTTCAAAACATGACCTATATCTTTCAGTTTTGACACATTCGAAGCACCAATATGCTGTTCTTAATAAAGTATGTTATTTGTGGACTTGATCTGCATTCAAAATAATCGCTTTGACTAGTTATTTTAAACCTTAATTATTTTAGCAGTCAAGACAATAAAAACCCATCTAGCAAACTAAGAAGCACATTTCACGATTTCCCTCAAATGTTTTCCTTCTTAAATTTTTATATTTAGATCTTAAAGATGCTACATATGACACTAGGTTACTAATGCCCGGTTATTCCATCTGCAAAAATCAAGGCTGAAGAAATTTTAACCACAATGAGGAAAATACATCAAGACCTGAATGCTAGAACCAAAGACCTCTAGAACCAAAGACCTCTAGAACCAAAGACCTCTCTAAAGCAAGTTCTTTACATGGACTCATCACTTCTTTTCATGGATGTTCATACATTGATTGTTCATACATTCTTTTCATGGACTCATCAAGCTGGATCAGAACTTAAGTAAACTCAAAAATATTTCTCTGAGTTGCAAATGAATGAAAATCGTGAAGAGTCACTTACCTAGAAACAAGAGATGATTAAATAAATAAATAAATAAGCCTAATTCAAACATTACCAACATTTTTTAAATAACTCAACTTTAGTAGTTTAGCCAGGGGAAAACTCCTCTTACCAAAATCAATATAATCCCCAATACTATAAGTATGAAGTAGAAAATATGTGGTTTTGTTTTATTAATAAAATATATCTGTGTTGTTTGAAGCAATATAGAAATTTGCTTGGTCTCAGTTGTGAATTGAGCTTGAATTTTGAAAAGCTGTACCTCTTAACTCTACCCTGAGTTTAAAATATGGCACACCTGGACAATCTGGTTCTCTCCGGGGAATGCACTAACTCTAGATCATTTCATGCATTTGAAGTCCACCATATGGAACAACTGTATCATTAAAAGGGGCATTAACAAGATTTGTTCGCTCAGCTAGATTTAGACATATAATAATACTTGGCACTTATATAGTGCCTCTCACCTGTCCATCTCAAAGTAAGCAATTTGTAAACACATATCGTTACAAACTCTTCGTAAGGGCCAAATAGTATCAGTATTTCCCTCAGGAAACAGTTCCAATATGTCATACAGTAAGTCCACATTCAATTAGAAGGTGTGTAAGGTAAAAACAACAAGAGAGCAGAGCAGTATATATGTATGTTAGGTACATATTTTCTAAAACACCACCTACAACCTCTTTACTCCTAGATAGAAAGTAAAAAGAAGCTATGCAAATATTTCCTTTCTCTTATGTAACCTATATACACAAAAGCAAATTTTCATAGTGATTAAATATACCATTACTTACATTAATGTGTATGAAATTCTTCTAAATCTTAAAACCACTTTTATTTTGGTTAATTCAATATTTTTAACAATATGAATTATTGGATTGCTTTGTAACTTCAATTAGCTTTTCCATCATTGTCATAGTTTTAAAAGTAAACTTATTATATTAGGCATAAATGTAAGTTAAAATATTGACTCTATGTAATCTATTAACAGAAATTTTTCAGATGGAGTAGGACAAAAATATTATCAACTGATTATTCCTTAAAATATAAATGAAGGGGCCAGAGCAATAGTACAGCGGTAGGACATTTGCCTTGCACACAGCCGATCCAGGAAAGACAGTGGTTCTATTCCTGGCATCCCATATGGTCCCCCGTGCCTGCCAGGAGCAATTTCTGAGTGCAGAGCCAGGAGTAATCCCCGAGGACCGTTGAGTATGACCCAAAAAACAGAAACCAAAAAAAAAAAAAAAAAAAGAAAGAAAGAAATCTAAACGAAGAATATAAACAAGTAAACTATACACTATACCAGGCAATCATAAAAGATCCTTGTCAAATAGTCTAGATGGCATATATATGCTTAATATAATAATCTTATATTAATAGCTCTCAGAAAATTAAATTTCAAAGTATCTGGTTTTAAGAGGTTATTCATCATTAACCTAGATTTCATAATGTATACAAATATAAATGGTTTGTAACAAGGACTGTCTACTGAACATTATTGTGATAATAGGGAGAAATCTTAACCACAGTTCATTGTGATGTATATGCTTACAGAAATTGTCTCTATGCACTATAAGGATATTGTCGATAGGTTACATGTAAATGCATTATAATTAAATACAAACTGGGATATATATCTATATCCTATTTTAATAAATATTATGATACTCAGTTGAAACAGGAAAATGCAGTATACCTTTAACAAGGTTGATTTCTTTAGAGATACAGAAATTGCTACCAAGCAAAAAAGTATATCCAGTGTGAATGAATATTCCAATTTCTAAAGAAGAACTGGACAGTTGAATTTTAATGTGAAAGATTTTGTTTTAAATTTTCTTCTAGTATTTTTGTGTGTGTGTGGTTTTTGGGTCACACCCGGCAGTGCTCAGGGGTTACTCCTGGCTCCATGCTCAAAAATTGCTCCTGGCAGGCTCAGGGGACCATATGGGATGCCAGGATTCGAACCACCAACCTTCTACATACAAGGCAAATGCCCTACTTCCATGCTGTCTCCCGGCCCCTCTTCAGTATTTTAAAATAAAACTAAACACGTAAATTTATGCAAACTAAGCATGTAAATTTATAGCATCTCAGCTGATGATGGGGCTAAAAACTTACATTTCTAGTGTTTAATAGTGATTTGTTCATATGTCTGGGAAGAAAATGGGGTACAACTACAACCTGTTTGTGATTTAGTTTCCAACATCAAAATGAGTAAAATTTTATAATAAAAATTTAAGTTACTCATTTTAATGTCGCTAAAGTGGCCAAGACATAGTATAGCAGCTAGGATGCATGCCTGGTAGGCACCTAAACCACTTTTAATTCCTAGCTCTGCATGTTTTCAACATCACTGGATGCAGCCCTGAGAGTTCTGTTAGCATCATTGGTTATGACTCTGGAGACTACTGTACTCTTAATATGGCATAGATATTTCTGGTCCTACACAACCTGAGCAATAACATATCCTAAAACTTTGCACTGAGTATATTGCTCTTTACTGAAAACCACAACTGGTAGGATATAATGTTCAAATACATAAAGAAATTATCCAACTCTATAATAAAACTAAAATTAAAATAAAATAGTCTTGAAACAAAATTTCTCTGAAGAATATATGTTCAACACCACTAACCATCATGGAAATGCAAATAAAACCCACTATGATGAGACATAATCTAACATCTGTCAGAATGATTTATTATTTATAAAAATACACAAATATGTTGATGGGGATCTGGAAAAAAGGGACCATGATCTGCTATAGGCGCTAATGTAAAGTAGTTATTGGAAACAATATGGATAATTTGAAAAAATTAAAATATAAATGTCATATAATTAAGCAAGCACATTTTGAATATTTTTTAAAAGAATGTGAGCTCATAATCTCCTAAATCTCATAAAAATTCTGAATTTTCAGATCACTGTAGCATTATGTATAGTAACAATATATGGAGTAATCTAAATGTGCACCAAGAAACAAATGGGGTTTTGTTAGGATGGAATATACATGTAATGGAATATTTTTAGCCTTATCCTGTCATTTGCAATAGTATATAAAGACCTATATCTCCAAATAATAGCAAGTTTCTGTGAAAATAAATGTCTCAAAATAAATCATAGGGAGATGGATACAGGATGATTTCATTCATCTATCACATATAGAGAAGCAAAACAAGGGAATATACAGTATCAAATGATAACACTTGGCCCTGTAACAGGGATCTAAGAAAACCAAGTAAGGGATAAATGGGTGAAGGAAGAGGCTAAAATATTGGTAATGATTGAAGAGAAGGGTTGGAAGTAAGAGAGGAAATGGTGGTGGATATGGGGCATTTTAGTGATGATGATGATGATATATGGAGACTATACATCAAAATTATAAATATTAGGACTACTGCAAATAATAAAAAAGGACTCTGCCTATTATGAAAAATATTCAAGGGGAAAAATGGATAGAAACTTTACTGTAAGGAGCAGAGAAAGATAATTAACATCCTTCATGTATTTGTGGATTTGGAACTAAATATGAAGACTGGAATAGAAAGTATATAATTAAACTAGAATAATTAAAGATGGCTAAGGTAAATAAGATTTTTCTGCATACAATAAACTGAAGATTGATTATTGATACACTATATGATTTTCTGACACCATCAAGAGTGATATCTGAGCACAGAACCAGGTGAAAGTCCTAGTACAACTAAATATAGCCCTGCCCTAATCACACACCCAAAAATAGAGTAAAAAAAACATTTAAATAGTGTTTTATTTCTTCAGACTGAGTCATGATATTACCTACTTTTGAAATATTAAGTTGTATCACATCTTAAAAATAATTTAGGGCTGTAACAAGAGTACAAGTAGGAAAATTCCCTTGCATGTAGATGACCTGGGTTTGATCCCCAGCATTGCATATGAGCCTTCTGAGCACTACAAGAGGTGATTCCTGATCATATTGCAAGAAGACTGGAAAACCATATGTTGTTGCCCTAAACCAAATTAATGATAATATACAATTACATAAACCACTCCCAAGGAGTATAGAAAGCTAAAAGATAATCACTTTCATAGCTGAAATAATAACAAAATAAAGATTCAAAATTCAAGTGCACAATTTTTTGAAGCCATTAGGGAGCAGTGGCGACAAAAAAAAATAGATTGATAGAAGAGATAGGTAGCTTGAAGGAGTAATTGAGTGAGAACTCCTGCTTACATGGGTCAGCTTTAGATAAGAAAGTATAAACTAATATTATTAATAAATTAGAGGAACATGTGTGTAGAGGAATAAGTGTAGAATTAATTTAATATAACAAGCAAATATGTTCATCTTCAAATAAAAATACTCCCATTTTTTAGTATTTTATACATAACTTCCAAATTTCAAATAAAATTATGAAATTTTTAAAATAAAAATGTCCTCAAAGAAGAAATACAGATTGCCAAAAGGCATATGAAAAAAATGCTCCACATCACTAATCATCAGGGAGATGCAAACCAAAACAACAACGAGATATCATCTCATGCCACAAAGACTGGTACACATCACAAAGGACAAGAACAACCAGTGCTGGTGCAGATGTGGGAAGAAAGGGACTCTCATTCAGTGTTGGTGGGAATGTAGACTGGTTCAACTTTTTGGAAAGCAATAGATATTGCCAAAAAAAAGCCCTGGAAATTGAGCTTCTATATTATTTAGCAATATAGACTTAAGGATATACATTGGAATCCAAAAATACCATGCAGAAAAGCCCTCTGTACTCCTATGTTCATTCCAGCACTATTTACAGTAGCCAAAATCTGGAAACAACCCAAATGGAGTAGCTAAAGATACTGTGGTACATCTACACAATGGAATGTCATGCAGCTGTTAGGAAAAACATAAATTTCATGAAGTCATGAAATGTATTTATACATAGATGGATATGGGAAATTATTCTGCTGAGTCAAATGAGTTATAGGAGAGGAATAGTCAGAATAATCCCACTGATTTGTGGGATATAAGAAAAATAAAAGATGGTATGATAATAATATTCAAAAATAATGGAGATGAGAACCAGTAGGACCAGTCCATGGCAACAAGCTTGCGACGAAGAGCCAGGATTACAGTTAGGGTAGAGAAAGTTTCACTATGACAATGATAATTGGAACTGATCACTGGAAAAAAATGGGGTGCTGAAAGGGAACGAAGTGATATTCATGCTACCTGTTCATTAACAATAGTTCAAACCAGTTTCAAAAAGAGAGAAAAAGAGAGGAAGAAGGAAACTGAGAGACAATGAGAGAGAGGAGAGTCAGAAGTAAAATATCTTCCCAGAAGCATATAGTGGGAGGGTGAAAGGGAAATTGCGGGCACTGGTGATGGGACATTTACACTGGTGAAAGATGGTGTACATTGTTTGATTGAAATTCAATCATAAATAATTTTGTAACCACAGTGCTTAAATAAAGCAGTAAATAAAGCAATAAAAAACAACTAGTAATGGAAAATGTATTCAACCAGAATGTATTAAAATATAACAGATATCAGAAATCTCAGGTAGACACTTAAAATAACTATCATTATTATACTAAAGTACTTAATTAAAAAATAGGTCAGATAAAAACCAGGTAATTTTAACACAAAACAATGCTATACAATAAAATCAAATTAAAATGCTGTCAACCTAACACTATAACTGAAAGACTATCAAAGAAAATTTGAATTATTCCATTAGAAATAAATAAATGGGGCCCTGAGAGGTAGCACAGCAGCGTTTGCCTTGCAAGCAGCCGATCCAGGACCAAAGGTGGTTGGTTTGAATCCTGGTGTCCCATATGGTCCCTCGTGCCTGCCAGGAGTTATTTCTGAGCAGACAGCCAGAAGTAACCCCTGAGCAATGCCGGGTGTGGCCCAAAAACCAAAATAAATAAATAAATAAATAAATAAATAAATAAATAAATAAATAAATAAATGTTACCCAAACTGATGTATAGTGAGAAAAAATATTAAAATAGAAGACTGTCGAAGAGTTGCAGGATAATTTAAATGTCTAACATTTGCATAATTAGAATCTGAGAATGATAAAAAATAGTAAGTTTTGTCTTGTAATTGGGGAAAAATTAACACCACTATTCAATTTTATATTTTATTGCTGTGAAATAATGCAGGAAAAATAAATAAAACTAATTCATATTAAAAAGAAAGAACAAAATCTATTACAGTTAATATATGTTCTCTTTTGGAAGTCAAAGAATCTATTTTAAAATATCTTATAAGTAATAATTTAACTTATTAATTTTGAAAGTTAATAAATATACAATGTTTTTAAAAATACACTGTAGTTAAAATCCTAGCAACGAGCAACTAAAATATAATTTTAATGCTTATTATAATAGCTATAATATATTATAATATATTATATATAATATAATATATTATATAGCAAAATTGAGAATTTTCTAACAAAATATATTCAGCCTTCGTTTGATGAAATCTACTAAAGAATAAATAAAATATTAAATATGACCTATGTAAATATATGGTTGTATCACTGAAGTATTGGAATACTTGATAATGATAAAACATCAATTATCTCAAAATTGATTTATAAGTTCACTACTCTATAATTGTCCTTGTAAGTTTACTAGAAAATACCAAAATATAAAAAATTACTTTTCTGCAAAATTAAAATCTGGAAAAACATCAGAACATACTCCATACTTTTTAGGTTTACTGCTCACTAGCTTTATTATAGTTCCTTGTTATCATTAATATTTATCCACTTCAATATATATGAAATCTATTTTGCTGTGAAATAAGTCAGAGGGAGAGAGATAGACACACAATATTGTCTCTTATCTATGGGATTTAAGAAAAAATAAGGACATTATTGTAATAATGCCCAGAGACAATAGAGATGAGGGCCGGAAGGTCTTGCTCACAATATGAAGCTCACCACTCAGTAGTGAGTGCAGGGGCCGGAGCAGTGGCACAGGCAGTAGGGCATTTGCCTTACATGAGCTAATCTAGGACGGACCACAGTTCAATCCTCTGGTGTTCCATATGGTCCCCCAAGCCAGGGGCAATTTCTGAGTGCATAGCCAGAAATGACCCCTGAGCGTCAACTGGGTGTGGCCCAAAAAAAAAACAAACAAACAAAAAGCAAAAAAGATTAGTGAGTGTAGTTAGGGAAATTACTACACTAACAACTATCATGACAATCTTTTTTTTTTTTTTTAGAGTTATGACAATCTTAATGAATGAGAGAAGTAGAATGTCTGTCTCGAATATAGGCAGAGGTTGGGAAGGAGGTAGGGGAGCATTGATGGTGGGAATGTTGCATTGGTGAAGGGGGATGTTCTGTTTATGACTGAAACCCAACTACAATTATGCTTGTAATCATGGTGCTTCAATAAAGATTTTATTTTAGAAAAAGATTTAGCCACTTCAAAATTATTAAGACAATAAAGCAAAAATATGTGGCCTGCCATAGTTTTTGTGACTGTCAAAAGTTCTAAATTTCCCTCTTTCATTCGCCAATTGAGAAATTGTCTTCCCAGTTGTGGAGACACCTTATGTTCCAAAAACGTTTACATTATTTAACTTTAAAAAGCAAATTAATACCATGTAAATTACAAGTTCTAGAATTATATATTATTTTGTATGTCCAAAGAAAACACTGTAAAGGGAAACATAAAATTGAGTATATCTGTAAATAAACACTTTAGAATAATTATACAAAAGGTTGAACAAGCACATTGGACTCCGTTTATATGCATTTAACCATCTCCAGTCACACCGGGATAATTCTTCATGATTTATAGCTAAATATCTCAGATTTAAAAAGCTTGCAACTTTTACATAGTATCCTCTAAAAATATATGATTTTCAAAATGGAACATTTAAGGCAAATGGCATTTCAAATATATTTTAATTGAATTTATAGAGGTGACAGCATATCAAAGAAAAATATAAAATACATTCACATTATGTATGTATAACAAATAGATGTATATGTATGCCTTTTTGTGTATGTATATGGCTTAATCAACAAATTATTTTATATTAGTCATTATCATAAAACCAGCACAGCATTCCTTAAAGTGTCAAAATAGGAAATCTAATAGAGTGCTACTTTAGAACTGAAATGACAATCTGAGTAAGAAAGACACGAAGTATCTCAAAATTATTTTTTTAATACTTTAATAATAATTTTTTCTACAATAAAAACTTTTAAATTTATTGTCTTTACTTCCTTTAAGTTTTCACCTTTACCTTTCAGCCATTTCATTTTAAAATGTCCATCAATTAATTACAAAAGCATAATTATTTTTATTCCTGTCTTACCTTTCCTCTCAGTTCTTCACTGAGTTGATCAGGGCAAGATTTCTTTCTTTTCTTTTCTTTTTTTTTTTTTTTTTTTTTGGTTTTTGGGCCACACCCAGCGGTGCTCAGGGGTTACTCCTGGCTATCTGCTCAGAAATAGCTACTGGCAGGTATGGGGACCATATGGGACGCCAGGATTTGAACCAATCATCTAAGGTCCTGGGTCAGCTGCTTGCAAAGCAAACACTGCTGTGCTATCTCTCCGGCCCCTCATTGTAAGATTTCTCCCCAACTCTGCACCTGTCTCAATGATCTTTGACCGACTTTTATTACAAATGCTTTCGTTGTGGACTTCAGGAACTTTCCTGCTAAATTTTTATCAATGAAGCCATGATCAACTGGGAACATGAGGAGTGCTATTTTGTTTTACTATATCACAGAGCAACAAAAAAGGGCTAATTGTTCTGGTGTTGTTTTTGTTATTTTCATTTTCTTATTTTCTTCTCTTGGTTTCCAAAAATTCTACTCTATGTGGAATTTAAATTTCTTTCCATATTTTTCCTCTGGCATTTTTTTTGAGTTATCCAGGCTGCAAACTTCCATTATGTCCTTTTCTTACATATGGCACCTTTAAATAATGTTAGGGTTGTTTCCATCCCATTTCATAAAATGCAGAGTAGACATTTCTTTTAGCCATAAAATCTTGCTACTCCTATCCAAAGTAGATTTTTACCCAAAATTTGTGACTTTTATCTGTAAAACCACCTTCGTGGCATTCACCTTGTCAGGTAAGTATTCACAAAGAACTTTAAAAATGAACAGAGCTAGAAAAATACTGCAAAGATCTGGAGACAAGCTTTATATGCAGGATTTATGTAATCTGTGCCACTCAGTGGCCTCAAATCAGCAACAGTTGTGACCCCCCCAAGCTTATAATTTGGGATATGTGCCCCAAAATAAATAATAATAATAGTACTACTAATAATAAACTCATGTAAGTTCTACTGAGAATAGTCCAAAACTAAAAATTGTCCATATATTTGTCAATAGAAGTTTTCAATAGAATAGATATAGTCATACTATTCGTTAACAAAAATAGCTGAACTCATTACAGAAGAAATCTCAAAGATGTTCTGTTACATTAAAGAAGCAATAATAAGACTAGGACAAGAACCTGTTAACCATAGTTGAATCCCTGTATTTGTTTCTATGCAAAATCAGGCGTCAATCCTTATCAGTCAGAAGTAACCCCTGAGCATGGCTAGGTCTGGAGTGGCAACTCATCTACCCCTCAAAGATTGGCATGCAGTTCATATTGCATGATTTCAATTAAATGAAAATTTAAAACAAGCATATAATTCTATAATAAAATCAATCAGAATTGTTGTCTCTGGGAAAAGGGAGAGGGATTTCCTGGCAGTGGGTATGAAGAAACTTTCTTATTACTTAGTAGACCATTGTGTTACATAGGTCTAGAAAGTAGAAAATTTTAGCAATTGTAGAGAGAATTGCTCCTTAGTTCTATGCAAATTTTACATCGGGACTATAGAAATGTAAAAATATGTATTAAAATAAATAAAATTCATATTGAGATACGTAGAATGAAATATGTAAAACATATCATTTACTTTATAATATAACAAAATGGTGATTAAGTGGAAGAATAAATATATAGTAACTGAGATTACTAGATTAAAATAGGAACATTTAAATACTGCTTTTTAAATTTAACATTTTTTCATATTAAAATATTGAAAAGTTAATAAAATATATACTTCTATGGTGATCTTTATACATTTATTCTGCTGAAATATACATTCATTTCATTATTGAGCGAAGACCACATATTTTTCCTTATTTTTTTCTTTCTACTCTTCATTAATTGTTTTTACTATTTTTGCTTTTACAATAAATTATAGGGGCCGGAACAATAGCACAGAGGTAAGGCGTTTGCCTTGCACGTGGCCAACATAGGACAGACGGACATCGGTTCGAATCCCAGCACTCCATATGGTCCCCTGAGCTTGCCAGGAGTGACTTCTGAGTGCAGTCAGGAGTAACTACTGAACGCCACCAAGTGAGACAGGAAAAAAAACCCAATAAATTACAGAATCATTTTTGTCTATTTTGACATAGATTTTTCTGAAGCTTTGATTACAAATGGACTGAAACTATAAATAAAACTAAGAAAAAATAAGACTTTTACAAAATTGGGCCTTTAATTTTTTTTCTTGTTTCGTGCCACACCCAACATTGCTTATGGTTTACTGCAGGTCTGCACTGAGAAATTGTGCCTGGTGAGTGCAAAACTGGGGATCAAACACCTGTTGACAATGTGCAAGGGAAACTCCCTTCCTGTTGAACTATCACTGCTGCACTAAAAGTCTTTACTTTTTAAGCATGCATGCTCTGTTTATCTCCTTAATACAGTTCTTTAATATAATTCAATATTCTAAAACTTTACATTTAAAGTTATTAAAGTTATCATAAGTTCATCTTAGTTTTGAAGAAACTATTCTTTTGAAATAGGTATCATTTTATTTTTATTGTAGTACATAAAAATACAACAAATGGAATCAAGGATCCTTGGAGAAATCATTCTACTTAGGACAAATATACAAGAAGAACCTTGAGCAATTCAGAATGCCAAAATGTTAGAAAGTCTGAAATATTAAAAATATCTTACTGTTGCTAAAGGGACACAGAACCAACCAAAACAGCTACACTTCAACAGCTGATGTCAAAACAGTTTCAGCAATAAAGTAAAACAGACTAGAACTATTTTAACACTATACATGTTCAAAGAATGTTATCAGTCGACGCTGTTGCCACAATATTATTGGATAAAAAAATTGGAGGAGAGGCCTGAGTGATAGCACAGTGGATAGGGATCCTGTTTGCTGGTGAGTGGCTGGCCATGGTTTGGTCCCGGGCATCCTGTTTGAGCACTGTCAGGAGTGATTCCTGAGCACAGATCCAGGAGTAAACCCTTAGTACCACAGAGTGTGGCCAAAGCCCCCATCCCTTTAAAAAAGATTTGGACCATGAAGATGAATCTCTTATATTAAGAGTAAAAAAATTCATTTATTTAGATAACCGGTTCCCAACATATATGTCTGATCGTAAAGTGCTAGCCATCAAGCTACTCTTGTGACTTACAGTCAAGAGTACAATATAGAAAGAAAATGGTTGTGTAGGGGGCAGGGATTGAGGAGTAACTCTACAGTAAGTGGAAAAAACTGACAAAGATTATCTCAAATAAGTAATCAAGGTCTTAAGCTACAGTGATAAATCATGTTTATAGTATGTGTCCTTGATATATGATTAAAATGAGCTTTATCTGTTTACATCTGGAAGTCATAACTTCAGTTTAATCATGAGAAAAATATTAACCACATTTCAAGTACAGGATTATTCTACAAAATATCTAACCCAACTTCTCAAATTGTCAAGGTCATCAAAAATAGAGAACATCAAAAATATTGTCATTGTCCAGAAGAATCTAATAAAGCATAAAAATAAATGGAACCTGGATCCATTCTAGAATTAAAAAAAAGATGTTAAGAAAAAACTTTAAAAAATTAATAAAGCATGTACTTTGATAACAGTAATGTACTGATATTGAGTCATTATTTGCAGCAAACTATAATATACAAGATACTAATAATAAAATAAAATAAATTGAGTATAGGGCATATAAAAAGTATTTGTACTAACTTCTCATATTTTTAATAGTATATTTATTTAAACATCATGATTACAAACATGATTGTAGTTAGGTTTCAGTCATAAATAGAACACCACCCCCTTTACCCTTTACCAGTGCCACATTCCCATCACCAATGTTTACATCTCTCTCCTCCCCTTTTCCCCGTTCTGTATTCGAGAAAGGCTTTCTACTTCCTTCACTTATTGATATTGTTATGATCGTTCTCACTGTAGTTATTTCACTAACTGCACTCACCACTCTTCATGGTGAGCTTCATATCCTGAGCCTGTTCTTCCGGCACCCATCTATGGACATTTTTACAATAATGTCTTTTATTTTTCTTAAAACTCATAGATGAGTAAGACTATTCTATTCTCTCCCTCTGACTTATTTTACTCAGCATAATACATTCCATGTACATCCATGTATGGAAAAAAATTATGACTTCATCTCTCCTGACGGCTGCATAATATTCCGTTGTATGTATGTACCACAGTTTCTTTAGCCATTCATCTGTTGAAGGGCATCTTGGTTGTATCCCGAGTCTGACTATTATAAATAGCGATGCAAGAATATACATGTGAGAAAGGGATTTTCGTATTGCAATTTTGTGTTCATAGAGTAAATCCCTAGGAGTGGCAGAGCTAGATCATATAGGAACTCAATTTACAGATTTTTGAGGAATCTCCATATTGTTTTCCATAAGGGCTGGACTAGAAGTCATTCTCACCAGCAGAGAAAGAGAGTTCCTTTCTCCCCACATACCCATCAGTACCGTTTGTTCTAGTTCTTTGTAATTTGTGCCAGACTGTGTGGCATGAGATGGTACCTCATTGTTGTTTTGGTTTGCATCTCCCTGATTAGTGATGTGGAACATTTTTTTATGTGCCTTTTTAGCCATTTGTATTTCTTCTTTTAGAAATTCTATGTTTTTTTCTTCTTCTTCTTCTTCTTCTTCTTCTTCTTCTTCTTCTTCTTCTTCTTCTTCTTCTTCTTCTTCTTCTTCTTCTTCTTCTTCTTCTTCTTCTCATTTTTTGATGGGGTTAGAAGTTTTTTCTTGTTAAGTTCTGTCAATAATTTTTATATCTTCGATATCAGCCCCTTTTTTGGTGGGTATTGGTGAATAGCTTCTCTCATTCTGTGGGTGGCTTTTGTATCCTAGGCATTATTTCCTTTGAGGTGCAAAAGATTGTCAGCTTAATATAGTCCATCTATTTATCTCTGCTTTGACTTGTTTGGAGAGTGCTGTTTCCTCCTGCAACATGCCTTTAGTCTCAATGTCTTGGAATGTTTTACTATTGTGTTGTTATATATACCTTAAGGTTTTGGATCTGATATGAAGGTCCTTAACCCATTTGCATTTGATTTCTGTGCAGGGTTTTAGATGGAGATCTGAGGTGTTTATTTTATTTTATATTTTTTTTTGGGGGGGGCCACACCCAGTGACGCTCAGGGGTTACTCCTGGCTATGCGCTCAGAAGTCGCTCCTGGCTTTGGGGGACCATATGGGACACCGGGGGATCGAACCGCGGTCCGTCCTAGGCTAGCGCTGGCAAGGCAGACACCTTGCCTTTAGCGCCACCGCCCGGCCCCTATTTTATATATTTTTTACAAATGGCTGACCAGTTGTCCAAACATTACTTGTTAACGATGCTTTTCTTGCTTCATTTTGGAGTTATTGCCCCTTTATCAAAGATTAATTGATTGTATGTCTGGGGGACATTTTCTGAATACTCTAGTCTATTCTACTGATCTGAGGGTCTGTCCTTATTCCAATACCATGCTATTTTAATGATTATAGCTTTGTAATACAGTTTAAAGTTGAAAATAGTGATGCCTCCCATATTCCATTTCCCAAGTTTTGCTCTAGCATTTTGTGGGTGTTTATTGTTTAGATAAATTTTAGGAATGTTTGATCCACTTTTCTAAAGAATGTCATGGGTATTCTTAATGAGATTGCATTAAATCTGTACAATGCTTTGGGGAGTAGTGCCATTTTAATTATGTTAATCCTCCCAATCCATGAGCAGGGTATGTATCTCCATTTCCTTATGCCCTCTTTTATTTTTTGAAGCAGGGTTTTGTAGTTTTATTTGCATAGGTCCTTCACATCTTTAGTTAAGTTGACTCCAAGATATTTGAGTTTGTGTTTCACTAATGTGAACGGGATTGCTTTTTTAATGTCCATTTCTTCTCTATCATTATTTGTGTATAAGGCCATTGATATTAACATTGTGTGTTAATTTTGTAACCTGAAAATTTGTAATATGATTCTATTGTTTCTAGAAGCTTTTTGGTAGAGTCTTTATGAATATAACATCATGTCATCTGAAAATTGAGATAGCTTGACTTCTTCCTTTCCTATCTGAATGCCCTTAATACTTTTTCTTGCCTGATCACTGTTGCAAGAACCTCCAGTAGTATGTCGAATAGGAGTGGTGAGAGAGGGCCGCCTTGTCTTGTACCAGATTTTAGAGGAAAGGTTTTTAGTTTATCTCCATTGAGAATAATATTTGCAATTGGCCTGTGGTAGATGCCCTTGATTTTATTGAGGAACGGTCTTCCATTCCCATCTTTATCAAGAATGGGTATTGGACCTTGCCAAATGCTTTCTCTGCATCTATTGATATAATCATATACGGTTATTATTTTTTCTTTTTCTTTTTATATGGTGTATTATGTTAATTAATATATGTGTTTTAAACCATCCTTGCATTTCTGGAATTAAACCTATTTAGTCATGTTGTATGACTTTTTTGATGAGGCATTGGATCCTATTTGCCAGGATTTTGTTGAGGATCTTTGCATCTGTGTTCATCGAGGATATTGGTCTGTAGTTTTCTTTTCTTGCAGCATCTATGTCTGGTTTTGGTACCGGATGATGTTAGCTTCATAACAATATTTATCATAAGTATCATATATCATAAAAATATTTCAAATTTTTCAATTTATGAAAGAGCCTGAAAAGGATTGGTAGCAGTTCCTCTAGAAAGGTTATAAAGAAGTTGTTAGTGAATTCATCTGGGCCTGGGCTTTTGTTTTTGGGAAGACTTTTGATTACTCTTTTAATTTCCTCAGTAATGATTGGTCTGCATAAATAGCTAGATATATCATTTGATTTAACTGTGGAAGATATAAGCATCCAATAATTTATCCATTTCTTCAAGGTTCTCTTGTTTCCGTTGCATTGAGTTTACTCAAAGTATTCTCTGATTACCTTTGAATCTCTGGAGTATTTGTAGTGATCCCTCCCACCCCCCCCCCCCCCCCCTTCTACATTTTAATCCAGTTTATCAAGTTTCACTCCCTTTCTTTGTGAGTTTTGCCAGTGGTTTATCAATTTATTTATTTTTTTCAACGAACCAACTTTTGCTTTCGTTGATCATTTGAATTTTTCATTTTATTTCCACTTCATTGATTATCTGCCTTTAAGCTTTGTTATTTCCTTCTGCCTACTTATTTTTGGTTTCTTTTGTTAAATTTTTCTTATATTGTTAGCTGTATCTTTTATTTATTTATTATTTTTTTAGTTATTGTGTCACACCCAGCAGTGCTCAGATGCTACTCCTGGTGTTATGCTCAGAAATCGCTCCTGGCAGGCCCAGGGGACCATATGGGATGCCGGGATTTAAACCATTGACCTTCTGCATGCTACGTAAATACCTTACCTTCATGCTATCTCTCTGGTCCCTGTTAGCTGTATATTTAAAATTTTTATGTAGGCTCCTTCTTCTTATCTAATATGTTCTTGAAAAACTATAAATTTTCCTCTTAGTTACTCTTCTGAAGTGTCCAATAAATTCTGAAAATTTGTGTCTTCATTGTCATTTATTTTCAGGAATATTTTGATTTCCTCTTTGATTTCATCTCTTACCTACTGCTTGTTCAGCATTGTGTTGTTTTATTTTCCAGGTGTTAAAGTTTTTCTTCTGAGTCCCTGTGTAGTTCACTCCTAATCTCATTACCTTGTTATCTGATAAGATAGTCTCTACAATTTATATCTTCTTGACTTTATGGAGATATGCTTTATGGGCCAGCATGTGGTCTATCATGGAGAATGACTCATGTGCATTGGAGAAGAATGTGTATACAGTTTTCTGGGGATGGAGTGTCCAATATATATCTACTAGGTCACTTTCTTCCATTTCTATTTTCAGAGCTAGTATATTCTTGTTGGTTTTCAACCTGGTTAACCTATCAAGGGGCAACAAGATAGTATTCAGGTCTTCCACTATTATTGTGTTGCTGTTGTTATCTTCTTTCAGATTTGTCAACAATTTCATTAAATATTTTGCTGGTCCCTCATTGGGTGTGTATATGTTTAGGAGTATGATTTCTTCTTGTTCTACATATCCTTTTGATTAGTACAAAATGTTCACCTCTGTTCCTCATAAATTTTCTGAGTCTAAAGTTTGTGTCATCAGGTATTAATATGGCCACTCCAGCTTTTTTAAGGGAGTTGATTGCTTGGATTATTTTCTCAAAACTTTGTTTTTGAGCTTGTGTTTGTTCTGACTATTAAGATGTGTTTCTTGTAGGCAACAGAATATTGGTTTCAGTTTTTTGTTCCATTTAGCCACTCTATGTCTCTAATAGGTGCATTTAGTTCATTGACTTTGAGAGAGATAATTGTCATGGTATTTAGTGTCATCTTTGTATAAAAGTTTGGTGTGTCTGTTGGTCTATCTTTTTTTAAAGTATACCTTTTCATTTTTCTTTTAATGCTAGCTTTTGAGTCTACAAAGTTTCTAAGCTGTTGTTTATCTTTGAAGATTTGTACACTTCCTTCAAACCTGAAAGTCAGTTTGACTGGGTGCAGTATTCTAGGTGAAGCCTTACTTTCATTTAGTTTTGGCACTATATCTTACCACAGCCTTCTGGTCTTGAGGGTTTCTTATGACAGGTCTGCTGTAAATCTTAAAGATGCTCCTTTGAATGTAATTTTTTTTCCTTTTTTAATCTTTCTGCTTTCAGTAGCTATCTGTGGGATTTGTCATTGTGACTAGGATGTGTCTTAGGTTGCTTCTCTATGGGTCTCTTTAGCTGGTAGTCATCAGATATTCAGGATTTGGTTGCATACAGTTGTTGGCTCTGAGAGTATCTCTGTAATTATGTCCTTGACTGTTTATTCTTCCTGGGGATTTTCTTTCTGGGTCTCTGGAATCCAATAAGTCTTATGTTGTTTCTGTTGAGTTTATCAAAGACTTCTATTTTCATCTTTTCACATTCTTTGAGTATTTTATTCCATTGTCTGATCATTTGCTTTAAGGTTCTTTTCCAATCTCTTCTGCTGTATGGAATTGTTCTCATCTCATCTTTCAGATCACTGATTTTGTCCTCAACTGCTGTTACTCTGTTAGAGAAAATTTCCATTGAGTTTTTCATTTCATCTACTGAGTTTTTCAGTCCTGTTATTTCAGTGTGTAGTTTTCTGATTCCTATCTTTTTGTCTGTTGAGCTCGCTCTTCACTTTATTAGAGCTCTATGAACATCCTCCATATTTTTATTCTAAACTCCTTATCCGAGAGTATAATCAGATGGTTGGCTCTTTTTGGGTCATCAGAGCTGCCATTTTCATTCTCTATGCATGCTATTTTCCTGCGTTGTTTCCCCATTGATACGCTTGTAGTGTGATTTTTACTACGCTTTGTTGTGTGGTTCACTCCTCAAACTTTTTAAACTGGGGGCCAGTTCAGTGTCCCTCAGACCATTGGAGGGTCTGACTATAGTAAAAACAAAACTGATGAACAAATTCTTATGCACACTGCATATATCTTATTTTTCAAGGAAGAAACAAAACAGATACAAATACAATATGTGGCCCGCGGGCCATAGTTTGAGGACCACTGATAGAATGTGCCTGGCCACAGCATTTTACTGAGCGGCCCCCATACTAACATATTTGTGTTTCTCCTTCTCCACTTAGTTTGTTTCCTTCTTCTCACTATAATATGGAGCCAAAGGTGTTGAAGACAATTCCCATTTGGACCATTGTTTATCTTATGCAATTATTCTAAATACCACATATACGTGATATTACTCTGTATTTATCCTTTTTCTTCAGGCTTACGATATTTAACATAAAATCTTACTTGTTCCAAAAAATTGCTTGGTTGCATCATTTCTTACAGTATGTACTGTTTTATTGTCTATATATATATATGGATATATGTGATATAATATATATATTATATACTCACATCACATCTTCATGATCCACTAGTCAGTTTTAGGACATCTAGGAATCATCCAAGTCTTAGCTATTATACTAAGTTCTGCAATAAATAGCAGTGTGCATATACCCATAAGAGGGATTTCTGGGTAATATGACAGCTCAATTTTGATTTTACTGAGAATCCTTCATATTGTTTTTCATGGTTGGACCAGGCAGCATTTCCAGTAGCAGTGAATGAGAGTCCTTTTTAACCACATCCCCGCCAACATATTGTTCTCATTATTTTTGATATGTGCCATCCTTGCTGGTGTAAGATAATATCTCATTGTGTCTAGATTTGGATTTCCCTAATGATATGTGACAGTGAGCATTTTTTCATGTGTCTGTTGGCCATCTGTTGATCTTCTTCGAAGAAGTGTCTATTCATTTCCTCTCCCCATTTTTTAAAATGTTTAAGGTTTTGTGGAGTTAACTTTTGTGAGTACATTTTGTATATCCTAGATATCAAACCTTTATCTGATGTGTTGAGTACAAAAATTTTCTCCATTCAGTTAGCTGTCTTCTAATTTTAGTCAATGTTTCTTTTGCCAGACAAAAACTTTTTAGTTTGATGTAGTTCCATTTATTCAGATTTGATGTTATAGCCCTTGCTATGGCATCCTATCATCAAAGACTCTTTAAAGTCTAAGTCTTGGAGTGTTCTGCCTATGTTTATCTCAGTGAATTTTATAAATGTGAGTCTAATCTCAAGATTTTTAATCCACTTTGAATTAACTTTTGTGTAATGTATAAGATATAGATTAATCAATCTTTAAGTTTTTACAAATGGTTATCCAAGTCTTTCAACACCAGTCGTTATTCCGTATCAAGTTTTTTGCCCCTTTGTCAAAGATTAATTGACAATATACTGGTGGGCTTGTCACAGGATATTCTATTCTGACCCATTGGTCTGAAAGCTTGTCTTAGTTCCAAATACTATGCAGTTTTGATCAACTATGGCTTAAAGTAATAGAGCTTCAAGTAAGGTAATGAGTTGCCTCACAGTCTCTTGTTTTTTAATATGGATTTGGCTATTCTATGTCTCTTATTTATTGATTGTTCTAAGACTTTGAAGAATGTTGTCAGAATTTGAAAAGTGATTGCATTAAATTTATATAGTAGTTTATGTAAACTGGTTATTTTGATATTAATTCTTCCAATTCATAAACATGAAATGTTTTTCCATTTCCTTATGTCTTCTTCCAATTCTTTATTAAGTATTTAGAAATTTTCTTGGTATAGGCCTCCATCTCTCTTGTTGGGCTGATTCCTAGGTACTTGATAGTTTTGGACCCTATTTTATTTTATATTTTGTTTTTGGGCCACACCCAGTGACACTCAGGAATTACTCCTGGACATGCACTCAGAAATTGCTCCTGGCTTGGGGGACCATATGGAATGCCAGGGATCAAGCTGAGGTCCATCCTTGGTCAGCTGTGTGCAAGATAAAGAGGCTACTGCTGCACTATCGCTCAGGCCCCTGGACCCTATTTTAATTTGGGATAGAATCTTTGATCTTTTTCTCCTCTGAGCTGTCATTAGTATAAAGAATGCAACTGGTGTAGTGTGTGTGTGTGTGTGTGTGTGTGTGTGTGTGTGTGCACTTTGCTGTATTGATTTATTGTTCCTAGGAGCTTTATGTGGACTCTAGGGTTTTCAATGTAATCAAGTTATCATGTCATCTACAAATAGAGATAGTTTGGCTTCTTTTTCAACTTGGATTCCTTTGACTTTCTTCTCTTGTCTGATTGCTATTGCTAGAACTTCTAATATTATGTTGAATAAGAGTGGAGACAGTGGACATTCTAGTCGAGTACCTGACCTCAGGGGAAATGTTTTCAGTCTGAAGAGAGATTGAGTATAATATAATAGCTCTTATATTACTTGTCATTGTTTTATATTAAGATATTGGTGGACTCAAACTATGGATTTCTTACTCTTCCTGTCTTATTTTTATTTTTATATTGAATTCTGTGATTTATTAGTTATTAATAGGGCTATTATTGTATTCTTAAAAATATTTTTATTAGCCTTTTTTCTTTCTTCTTTTTCTCTCCTTTCCTTCCTCCTAATCTTTCTTTCTTCTTTCTTTCCTTCCTCTTAATCTTTCTTTCTTTCTTTCTTTCTTTCTTTCTTTCTTTCTTTCTTTCTTTCTTTCTTCTTTCTTTCTCTCTCTTTCTTCTTTCTTTGTTTCTTTGTTTCTTTCTTTGTTTCTTTGTTTCTTTCTTTCTTTCTCTCTCTCTCTTTCTTTCTTTCTCTCTTTCTCTCTCTCTTTCTCTCTTTCTTTCTTTCTTTCTCTCTCTCTTTCTTTTCTTTCTTTCTTTCTTTCTTTCTTTCTTTCTTTCTTTCTTCTTTCTTTCTCTCTCTTTCTTCTTTCTTTGTTTCTTTGTTTCTTTCTTTGTTTCTTTGTTTCTTTCTTTCTTTCTCTCTCTCTCTTTTTTCTTTCTCTCTTTCTCTCTCTCTTTCTCTCTTTCTCTTTCTTTCTTTCTTTCTCTCTTTCTTTCTTTCTTTCTTTCTTTCTTTCTTTCTTTCTTTCTTTCTTTCTTTCTTTCTTTCTTTCTTTCTTTCTTTCTTTCTTTCTTTCTTTCTTTCTTTCTTTCTTTCTTTCTTTCTTTTCTTTCTTTCTTTCTTTCTTTCTTTCTTTCTTTCTTTCTTTCTTTCTTTCTTTCTTTCTTTTCTTTCTTTCTCTCTTTCTTTCTGCCACACCTAGCAGTGCTCAGGAGTTACTCCTAGCTCTATGCTCAGCCTATGCAAGGTAAACACCCTACACCCTATTGCTGTGTTATCTCTCTGGCCCCATTCCTTCTATTTTTATCTTCCTTGTAATTTTCCTCATATTCTTTCTTCTATTTTTATCCTTCTATTCTTCCTTTCTTCTATTTTTTCTCTTTTTCTCTCCTTCTATTCTTTCTGCCTTTCTTTTTCTCTTTCTCCCTCTTTCTTTTTCTTTTTCTCTCTTTCTTTCTGCCTTTCTTTTTCTTTCTGCCTTTCTTTTTCTTTCTCCCTTTCTCTCTTTCTTTTTCTTTCTTCCTTCCTTCCTTCCTTCCTTCCTTCCTTCCTTCCTTCCTTCTTCCTTCCTTCCTTCCTTCCTTCCTTCCTTCCTTCCTTCCTTCCTTCCTTCCTTCCTTCCTTCCTTCCTTCCTTCCTTCCTTCCTTCCTTCCTTCCTTCCTTCCTTCCTTCCTTTCTTTCTTTCTTTCTTTCTTTCTTTCTTTCTTTCATTCTTTCTTTCTTTCTTTCTTTCTTTCTTCTTTTCTCCCTCCTTCCTTTTCTTTTTTCTCCCTTCCTTCCTTTTCTTTTTTCTTTTTCTATATTTCTTTCTCTCTTATCTTTTTTTCCTTTCATTTAAGAGATCGTTTCTGATGAGGTTTGGAGAAGCAAAGGAGATTCTGGGTATTTAACCCAAGTCAGTCACCTACAAGGCAAATATATTACAATTAGTATTATTTTGGATATGCAAAGAATTGTTATGGTATCATCTTTTTTATATCTGAAAGTGTAAATTTATGACTACTCCTTTTTTTTTTTTTTTTGGTTTTTGGGCCACACCCGGTGATGCTCAGGGGTTACTCCTGGCTATGCACTCAGAAGTCGCTCCTGGCTTGGGGGACCATATGGGATACCGGGGGATCGAACTGCGGTCCATCCAAGGCTAGCGCAGGCAAAGCAGGCACCTTACCTCTAGCGCCACCGCCCGGCCCCTGACTACTCCTTTCTTAGTGAAAGTTGTTACTTTATCAATTTATCAATTGTAAAACTTATCCTTTATGGGGCCGGGCGGTGGCGCTGGAGGTAAGGTGCCTGCCTTGCCTGCGCTAGCCTAGGACGGACCGCGGTTCGATCCCCCGGTGTCCCATATGGTCCCCCAAGAAGCCAGGAGCAACTTCTGAGCGCATAGCCAGGAGTAACCCCTGAGCGGCACAGGGTGTGGCCCAAAAACCAAAAAAAACTTATCCTTTATAAGACATTTAAGTTCTAGATATCATGTGACATATCTGAAATCTACTTGGATATCTAGAAAAACAGAATTGTTCTTACATTGCATCATGAATTTTTAAATATTCAAAGGAAAAGGTACTTTTTAAAAATCACCACAAATTAAAAAAAACACATAACAACTAAAATCTTCCATTTTTTTTTAACAACTAAAATCTTTCAAACACGAAAACTTTATCAGGGAGTAGAAGTTATAATGATAATGAATAAAGTTAGAATACACATTTCAAAAAAAGTGTGAACTATTATAATAAAGGATAATTTTTGGTTAAAAAACAGTACACAAACAACTTTCCTGGAAAGTTTCCCTTATAGTAAAATAAATGGCCAGAAAACAAAAATTTCAACAAGATATTATATTAAAAAAATTATTGAACTTTGGTGGTTGTGATGAGGAAGAATGGCAGATATATCTGGAGGATTTAAAAATAAAAATAATTCTTATAGGTCTGTGTGGAGGCTGGGTACACAGGATTAAAATGCATGACACAAACATTCTATCTTACTTGATTCTTCATAATGTTGATAATATTATTGGCTTGAGATATTGAAATTCTTGAATTTATTTAAATACATATCCACTGAATTTTATTAGAAACACTGTCTTAAGATATTAAAAATTCTATTAGCAGATTATTGCCAAGTTACACAAGCATATTAAAATGATGTAAAAAGCTCACTGAGCAAGCTTAGGAATTGGTACATTTAACATGCCTTATATAACCTCATATATACAAGCATGTATATATTTTAAAGTCCCCATATGCTTTTTTGTTACAAATAAAAAGTAGTGTTTAGAAATAGCTATTTTCTGATCAAACAAACCATTGACTTTTTTTTTTTTGGTCAGACAAATGCAGCTCGTAAATTGACACATTTCCGTCCATTTGTATGGACAGCATGCTCTACATCACAATTATAACACAGACATCTTAACTTTAAATGAGACAAAACAAACATAAAATTAGCACTGGTGGGAACCCCCTGCCACTCAATTTGTGTTAGGTTTAACACCTTCTTATTTTATATGTCCTTCCACATAAACAGTTTTATATTAGCCCCTCATATGGTGCCTTCCAACAATTCAATGTTGAGCTGTTTAAAAGCACTAATTAGCAGCTATAATACAAAAAGGAACAAATTTATTAGAAATATCTTGTAAATCCAGAATACCCTTTGGGTCCTGTCATTTGTATGTGAAATAACTCAATAAAAGTATATACTATATTGTTAATCACAATGAAAAATAAAAAATATAATAAATCACAGAAGGAAAATAAACCATACCAGTATAAACAAAGGAAGAAAAATGATAACTTCTACTTAAGTAAACAAAAATATCCTCAAATGAATATTGCAGTTATAAACTAAGAACATTTTATAATAAAGATAAAAATATTACAATTGTATATACATTCAATTGACATATATGCATTACACTCCAGTTTAGTGCAACTGACAGCACATTTTTAATTGATATTTCATTCACTTTTTATCATTTTCAATTATAGTTATGCCATATATCCATGCATATTTTCTTTAAAAGAAAATAAAGTCAAATATCTTCAAATGATTTGCATGTTTTTAAAACACAAATATATGATTATTTTTTCAAAGAATTCAAGAATATAAATTTCTATAATCTATAAGATCCACAAAACATTTTTTAAAATAA